>NW_022437029.1:748959-750187 GCF_009761245.1 Sapajus apella | reverse complement strand
CTGGGTGATAGAGCGAGACACAGTCTCAAAAAAAAAAAAAAAAAAAAAAGAAAAGAAAAAAAGAAAACAATTTGAAATAGACTTACAGCCACTGTCATTAGTGATGAGTCCTACTATAAGCGTATGTGGTGCTTTAAGAGAACACAGGGTATGCTAGAGATAATATGAAATAACTATTAGCAAAATATTTAAAAATAAGAGTTATTTTATCTTTACTTTTTTTTTTTTTTTTTTTTGAGATGGAGTCTTGCTCTATCACCCAGGCTGGAGTACAATGGTGAGATCTCGGCTCACTGCAACCTCTGCCTCCCGGGTTCAAGTGATTCTCCTGCCTCAGCCTCCCTGAATAGCTGGCATTAGGCTCCCTGAATAGGCTCCCACCACCACACCCGGCTAATTTTTGTATTTTTAGTAGAGATGGGTGTTTCACCATGTTGGCCAGGCTGGTTTTGAACTGCTGACCTCAGGTGATCTCCCCACCTCAGCTTCCCAAAGTGTTGGGATTACAGGCGTGAGCCACTGTGCCCAGCCTATCTTTACTTTTTTTTTTTTTTTTTAAGACGGGGTTTCATCATGTTGGTCAAGCTGGTCTTGAACTCCCGACCTCAGGTGATGGCCCACCTTGGCCTCCAAAGTTCTTGGATTACAGGCATGAGCCACCACGCCCGGCCTCTTTACTTTTTAAAAATTATTTTTAGGCTGGGCGCGGTGGCTCAAGCCTGTAATCCCAGCACTTTGGGAGGCCGAGGCGGGTGGATCACAAGGTCAAGAGATCGAGACCATTCTGGTCAACACGGTGAAACCCCGTCTCTACTAAAAATACAAAAAATTAGCTGGGCATGGTGGCGCGTGCCTGTAATCCCAGCTACTCAGGAGGCTGAGGCAGGAGAATTGCCTGAACCCAGGAGGCGGAGGTTGCGGTGAGCCGAGATCGTGCCATTGCACTCCAGCCTGGGTAACAAGAGCGAAACTCCGTCCCCCCAAAAAAAAAAAAAAAAAAATTATTTTTGCCTTTTTTTAGAGACAGGATCTCGCTCTGTTGCCCAGGCTGGACAGCAG
Source organism: Sapajus apella (assembly GCF_009761245.1). Classification (NCBI taxonomy): domain Eukaryota; kingdom Metazoa; phylum Chordata; class Mammalia; order Primates; family Cebidae; genus Sapajus; species Sapajus apella. Next base: position 749,128 of record NW_022437029.1, on the reverse strand, counting down.
TGGTGCGATCACAGCTTACTGTAGCCTAGAGTTCCTGGGTTCTAATAATCCTCCCACCTCAGCCTCCAGAATAGCTGGAACTACAGGCACGTGCTACCATGTCCAGCTAATTTGTGTGTGTGTGTGTGTGTGTGTGTGTGTGTGTGTGTGTGTGTGTGTGTGTGTGTGT
>NW_022437029.1:712809-748949 GCF_009761245.1 Sapajus apella | reverse complement strand
TGTGTGTGTGTGTGTGTGTGTGTGTGTGTGTGTGTGTGTGTGTGTGTTTGAAACAAGGTCTTATTCTGTGGCTCAGGCTGGAGGCAGTGACATGACCACAGCTCACTGCAGCCTCGGCCTCCTGGACTCCACTGATCCTCCTACAGATTTTCCCACCTCAGCCACCCAGTAGCTTGGACTACAGGCCATCATGCCTGGCTAACTTTCATATTTTTTGTAGAGATGGGATTTTGCCATGTTGCCCAGGCTGGTCTCAAACTCTGGGGCTACAGGAATCTTCCTGCCTCAGCCTCCCAAAGTGCTGGGATTACAGTGTGAGCCACCACACCCAGACTTCGGTTTTACTTCTTCAAGTTTTTTGTGTGTTGGTTCTATAATATATGTACTAGTACAATAGCACATGTATATAATTTTTGAATGAATGGAGGCAGGCACAAACTGAAAAAAAAAAAATGGTTTTAAAATAGGGGCAAGATGAAAAAAGCTTAGAGAGCTCCCTTTAGAATATCCCCATAAAGGCTGGGCACGGTGGCTCATGCCTGTAATCCCAGCACTTTGGGAGGCCGGGGCAGATCATCTGAGGTCAGAAGTTTGAGACCAGCCTGGCCAACATGGTGAAATCCTGTCTCTACTAAAAACACAAAAATTAGCTGGGCATGATGGTGCCCACCTACAATCCCAGCCACTTGGGAGGCTGAGGCATGAGAATCACTTGAACCCAGGAGGCAGAGGTTGCAGTGAGCCAAGACCATGCCACTGAACTGCAACCTGGGTGACAAAGCCAGACTCTATCGCAAAAAAAAAAAAAAAAAAAAGAATAGCCCCATAAAGATGGCTATGCCTCAGCTGCCTCTTCACACAGGACATGGTCCGCCTCCCTCTGCCACCAACCTGTCAGGGTGACTATGTTCCCAGGAAAGTGTTGCCCTACATCTACTGCCAATCCCACTCTTCCTAGGAGAAAGCTAGGACCCAGAGAAGTCATGCCCAGGGTCATGTCACAGGGAGTGATCAGGCAGGGATACAGACATGGGACTTCTGCTACAGATAGCCTTCTTCCTTTAACACAAGTCCACAGTGGGTGAAGCTACTGACAAACTGACGATGGGGACTCTAAGACTGGTCCCTCACCCTGGGGACAGGTCTTCATGCCTCTTATTTTCCATTTAGCTAGTAGTCTCTAGTTTTTTAAGCTTTTACTATGGAAAATATCAAGCATCTGCAAAAGTAAAGATAAGGCTGGGCAGTGGCTCACACCTGTAATCCCTGCACTTTGGGAGGCCAAGGTGGGCGGATCACTTGAGGTCAGGAGTTCGAGACCAGACTGGCCAATATAGTGAAACCCCATCTCTACTAAAAATATTTTTAAAATTAGCCAGGCGTGGCAGTGTGTGCCTGTAATCCCAGCTACTAGGGAGGCTGAGGCAGGAGAATTGCTTGAACCTGAGAGGCAGAGGTTGCAGTGAGCTGAGATCATGCCATTGCACTCCACCCTGGGCAACAAGAGCAAAACTCCATCTCAAAAAAAAAAAAAAAAAAAGAGAGAGAGAGATAATAATCTAATTAGATCCTCACCTAACAACAGCTCCTCATGGCCAGCCTTGATTCCTCTCTACTCCCACTTCCTCTACTTGCTGATTTTGAAGCAAAGCCCAGATTTTATGTGTAAACATGTACACATTTTACCTGCAAATATTTAATATTTCAACATGTATCTCTAAAAGATAAGAACATTTTTTTCTTTTTTTGAGACAAGGTCTTGCTGTCACCCAGGCGAGAGTTCAGTGGCACAATCCTAGCTCACTGCAACCTCGACCTGCTCGGATCAAGTGATTCTCCCGGCTCAGCCTCCTGAGCAACTGAGGCAACAGGCATGAGCCACTGCACCCAGCTAATTTTATTTTATTTTTGTAAAGACAGAGTTTTTTTCTGATATCGGTAACAAAAGTGGAAGGAGGAAAATTAAGATCGCTTATAATCCTGCTTTCCAAAGATAACTACTGTTAACCGTATATTTTCTTTGGCGTTTTAAAATGAATATACGTACATAAAATATTTCTACTACAAATTGGATCACATATATAGTTTTGTACGCTGCTTTTTAAATTCTTCACATTTTTTGTATTTTCCCACGTCACTAAAAAGTATTATAAAAAAGGGAATGGCTTCATAATATGTCATTGTACAGATGCATACACAATCCCTGTCCACGTTGGGCTCTTAAATTGTGCCTTCTCCCCGTTTTTGCCATATGAAAATCCTTGTGTATAAATATATGTAACTGTATCTCCATGTCCTTAAGATAGGAGTCAAATAAAGGGTTTTGTTTAAATTTCTGAAGTTCTCTAATAAGTCAGTTCAGACTTAATGCTTCCTGAAAGACACTCAGGACAGTTAGGAAATCAGGCATCAAGAGACTGAAAACGGCAGGTTTCAGAAGCTAGGGCTCTCAGAAAGCCAGGAGAAAAACAAGGAACTTGAGCCATCTGCTGAAGGAAAAGAATATGAAGTGGAGAGAGGAGTCAACTGTGTCCCGCCCAGATGCTGGTCCCTGGAAGCAGGATCTCTCCATGGCCAGGAGGTGCAGAAGGTCCCAGCAGCCCTATCAGCACCATAGGCCTCCTTTTGAGTTCAGACCCTTCCAGCAAACTGCTTCTTCCTTTGCACCCAGTCTGTATACTCAGAAGCCCCTTGGGCCTTTTCTCCTGGAACTGCAGAGCTGGAAGCATGGCTCACAGCCATCTGGGCCCTACCCTAGCTTCCCCTACCCAAGATGGTGGGGAAAACCCTTCCGCAGTATACCTTTTCTCAATTGCTTATAGAGATGCACAGCTCACTCACTGCCTTGTGAGGCTTCATTCTTTGAACCTTTTTGGCAACCAACTAATAATCCACAGGCAAATCAACCTAAAAGTGAGATCATTAATTTTTTTATTTCTGATTTTTAAAATTGAGAACGAGTCTCACTATGTTGACCAGGCTGGTCTTGAACTCCTGACCCCAAGACATCCTCCTGCATTGACCTCTCAAAGCGGTAGGATTACATGAGTGAGCCACTATTCTCAGCCTTGGACCACTATTAATGAGCCAACAGGCCCCATGTTAGTCCTAAAGACTTAACAGATATTCTGCTAAACACTTTGCTGAAATACATCTATTCCGGGACTAGCTTTCCATTGAACTAACCTAGTAATCCTACCCTCCTCAACACATAAAAAAGAAATGAAAATTAGCTTGTTTTCCCCTTAGTAAACCCCAGTTGGTTCCTGGTAATCATACACTGTTTCCAAATGTTTACAAACTACTAAAATCATTCCAAAGAATCATTGACATCAAAGAGCGAGAAAAACTACAGCAACAGTTGATGTGATGCCAGAAGCTGATGCTGGTTGTTAAATGTAGGAACAGAAGGGATGAAGAGGACAAGAATATTACTTGCTCATTATCAAATAATTATTTTTCCTGCCATTAAAGAAAAAAAAAAATGACATGGTATCTTTCCTCAGTTTAACAGCGGGAAAACAATTATGGACTCATGTTTCATGAACATAAATGCCAAAACTCTTTGTTTTAAAGACAGTATTTCACACTGCCACCCAGGCTAGAGTGCAGTGGTACAATCCCAGCTCACTGCAACCTCTGCCTGCTGGGCTCAAATGATCCCCCCACCTCAGCCTCCCAAGTAGCTGAGACTACAGGCTCATGCCACCACGCCAGGCTAATTTTTGTATTTTTTGTAGAGACAGGGTTTCACCATGTTACCCAGTCTGGTCTGAAACTTCTGGGCTCAAGCAATCTGCTCATCTCAGCCTCCCAAAGTGCTGGAATTACAGGTGTGAGCCACCGCACCTGTCTGATGCCAAAATACTAAATAAAAATATTAGCAAATCAAATACAGTGGTGTATAAATAAGATAATATCACTAAGTTAGTTCTACTCCAGTTACGTAATAAATTTGGGATTAACATTCAAAAATCAATCAGTGTATTTCAGAACAAAGAAAATAGATTATTCAATCACCTCAACAGATACAAAAAGAGCATTTGGCAAAATTCAACACCTATTCATCATAAAAATTCTTAACAAACTAGGGGGGAGAAGGGAACTTCCTTGATCTGACAAAGGAAATCTACAAAACACCCTAGCAAAATCATTCAAAATGATCAACTTTAAAAGCCTATCCAGGATTTCCAGAGCAGCCTGGGCAACATGGTGAAACCACGTCTCTACAAAAAAATACAACAATTAGCTGGGTGTGGTGGTACATGCCTGTGGTCCCAACTACTTGGGAGGCTGAGGTGGGATGATAGCTTGAGCCCAGGGGGTTGAGGCTGCAATAAGCTGAGATTATGCCACTGCACTCCAGGCTGAGTGACAGAGCAAAACCTTGCCTTAAAAACAAACAAATTAATAAATAAATACAAGAAAAAGGAAGCCTTCCTCCAAAGACCAAGAGATGAGGCTGTCCACTCTCACATTTCAGCATAATCCTAGATGCCCTAGCCAGTGAAATAAGACAAAAATATAGAAAATGTAGAAGGTTTAGCAACAAGTAAATTTGCCATTATTTACAGATTATATCAGATTATATCAAGCAACATACTACAGATCTCAAAAATCAAAAAAAAATCTAAAATCAAAATTATTAGCATTAATGAGTGAATTTATAGTGAGGCCAATATACAAAAATTAATTATATTTCTCTACACTTGTGTGATATAATAAAAAATATATATCTGGTCTTTCACCCTTGTCCTTGGCACAGAGCTTCAAAAACGCTTGGAATCTTTTTTTTTTTTTTTTTTTTTGAGAGGGAGTCTCAAAATCCAACAGATTGCCCAGGCTGGAGTGCAGTGGCATGATCTTGGCTCACTGCAACCTCTACCACCTGAGTTCAAGCAATTCTCCTGCCTCAGCCTCCTGAGTAGTTGGAATTACAGGCACACACCATCACACCCGGCTAATTTTTGTATTTTTAGTAGAGGCGGGGTTTCATCATATTGCCCAGGCTGGTTTTGAATTCCTGACCTTAAATGATCCACTTGCTTTGGCCTCCCAAAGTGCTAGGAATACAGGTGTGAGCCACCATGCCCGGCCCGCCTTGGAATTTTCTGAGTAATAGGAGTGTCTTTGCTTGTGGATAAGTGACTCGGGGTGGGCTTCTAGATAGCTTGGGATGGGGACTGGTAACCAGGAAGACCAGGCAAATGATCACCCAGTTTGGGCTTTGAATTGCCCTACCTCCAGGGAAGGGAGGGGTCTAGAAATTAGGTTCAATCCTGTGGTGAATGACTTAATCAATCATGAGTATGTAATGAGGTCCGGATAACTCTGGACCCCAAAGCTCACTGAGCTTCCTGGTTGGTGAACACATTAACCTATCTAGAGATAGTGCCCTGATACCACAGGCGGAGGGCATGAAGCTCTTCTAGGATGGACCAAGCCTCATCCTATGTGTATCCTTCAAAATAAAACTGTAATCAAGGTCAAGCATGGTGGCTCAAGCCTGTGATCCCAGCATTTTAGGAGGCCAAGGCAGAGGATCACTTGAGCCCAGGAGTTTGAGGCTGCAGTGAGCTATGAGTGAGCCACTGCACTCCAGCCTGAGCAACAGAACAAGACCCTGTCTCTTAAAAAAACAGAACAGACAAAACAAAAACCTATAATCCTAAGTGTAACACTGTCCTGAGTTTCATGAGTTGTTCTAGTGAATTACTGAACCTGAGGTCATGAGAACCCCCAAACACAGAGTCAGTTGGTTAGAAGTGCACAAGTGAGGCCAGACGTAGTGGCTCATGCCTGTAATCCCAGCAATTTGGGAGGCCAAGGTGGGAGGATCGCTTGAAGTCAGGAGTTTGAGACCAACCAGGGCAATATGGTGAAGCCAATGTTTTTCTCCAAAAATAAATTTAAAAAAAGAGCACAGGGCCGGGCACAGTGGCTCACGCCTGTAATCCCAGCACTTTGGGAGGCTGAGGTGGGTGGATCACAAGGTCAAGAAATCGAGACCATCCTGGTCAACATGGTGAAACCCCGTCTCTACTAAAAAATAGAAAAAATTAGCTGGGCATGGTGGCACGTGCCTGTAATCCTAGCTACTCAGGAGGTTGAGGCAGGAGAATTGCCTGAACCCAGGAGGCGGAGGCTGTGGTGAGCCGAGATCGCGCCATTGCACTCCAGCCTGGGTAACGAGAACGAAACTCCGTCTCAAAAAAAAAAAAAAAAAAAAAAGATTTCTACACAGAAGACTTATAAAATATTTTTGAGGCCAGGTGCAGTGGCTCACGCCTTAATTCCAGCTATTTAGGAGGCTGAGGCAAACAGGTCACCTGAGGTTGGGAGTTCAAGACCAGCCTGACCAACATGGAGAAACCCCATCTCTATAAAAAATACAAAATTAGCTGGGCATGGTGGTACATGCCTGTAATCCTAGCTACTCAGAAAGCTGAGGCAAGAGAATTGCTTGAACCCGGGAAGCAGAGATTGTGGTGAGCTGAGATTGCACCATTGCACTCCAGCCTGGGCAAAAAGAGTGAAACTCCATCTCAAAAAATAAAAATAAAAATAAAAATAAAATAGGCCGGGCGCGGTGGCTCATGCCTGTAATCCCAGCACTTTGGGAGGCCGAGGTGGGCTGATAACGAGATCAGGAGCTCAAGACCAGACTGGCCAACATGGTGAAACCCCATCTCTACTAAAAATTACAAAAATTAGCTGGGCATGGTGGTTCATGCCTGTAATGTCGGTTACTTAGGAGGCTGAGGTAGGAGAATTGCTTGAAACGGGACCCGGGAGGCAGAGGTTGCAGTGAGCCGAGATTGTGCCAGTGCACTCCCACCTGGGTTACAGAGTGAGACTCCATCTCAAAAAAAAAAAAAACAAAAAACTCACATCAAAAACAAAAATAAATTCCATAAGAACTATAGATCTAGCCCAGGCACGGTGGCTCACGCCTGTAATCCCAGCACTTTGGGAGGCCGAGGTGGGTGGATCACGAGGTCAAGAGATTGAGACCATCTGGCAAGACAGTGAAACCCTGTCTCTGCTAAAAATACAAAAATTAGCCAGGTGTGGTGGTGTGCAATGGTAGTTCCAGCTACTTGGGAGGCTGAAGCAGGAGAATCACGTGAACCTGGGAGGCAGAGGTTGTAGTGAGCCGAGATCATGCAACTGCACTCCAGCCTGGCAACAGAGCAAGACTCAATCTCAAAAAAAAAAAAATTATAGATCTAAATGTGAAAAATAAATGATACAGTTTCTAGAAGATGGCACATGAGCCACCTCAGCCTCCAAAAGTGATGGGATTACAGTTGTGAGCCATCATGCGGTGCCCTCTGTGCCTTTTTCTTAACCATGTTTAGGCCAGGCGTGGTGGCTCATGCCTGTAATCCAAGCACTTTGGAGGCCCAGGCAGGTGGATCACCTGAGGTCGGGAGTTCAAGACCAGCCTGACCAACATGGTGAAACCCTGTCTTAAAAAAAACAAACAGGCCGGGCGCGGTGGCTCAAGCCTGTAATCCCAGCACTGTGGGAGGCCGAGGCGGGTGGATCACGAGGTCAAAAGATCGAGACCATCCTGGTCAACACGGTAAAACCCCGTCTCTACTAAAAATACAAAAAATTAGCTGGGCATGGTGGTGCGTGCCTGTAATCCCAGCTACTCAGGAGGCTGAGGCAGGAGAATTGCCTGAACCCAGGAGGCGGAGGTTGCGGTGAGCCGAGATTGCGCCATTGCACTCCAGCCTGGGTAACAAGAGCGAAACTCCGTCTCAAAAAAAAAAACAAAACCAACCAAACAAACATGTTTAGGAGTTCCTTATGTATTCTTTATATATTATGTATATCTAGACCCCTTAAAAATTCATCCCTAGGTATTTTTTTTCTTTGCAGCTATTGTAAGCAGGATTGCCTTAATTTTTTTTTTTTTTAAATATGAGGGTCTCACTATGTTGCCCAGACTAGTCCTGAACTCCTGGGCTCAAGTAATCCTCCTGCCTCAGCCTCCATTTATTTTTTATGTCTCAAAAAAAAAACAAACAAAACCCACAAAGTAGCTGGGTGTGGTGGCACGCGCCTGTGGTCCCAGCTACTCAGGTGGTTGTAAAGTGGAATATTGCTTGAGTCTGGGAAGCTGAGGCAATAGTGAGGCTATCGCATGCGCTCGTCTTCCCTTCTCTTGCCAGCACTGTGCATGCTGCAGCAGGATGCCTCGCCAGATGCAGCCCATCATCTGGGTCTTCCCAGCCCCTGAAACTAAGCCAAACAAACTTCTACTGTTTACAAATCACCCAGTCACATAAACCAGACTTAGACAGTATGTAAGGTCATGTACATATTAATTAGCTTGTTGTACACCATAACTATATATGGTTTTTGTCAATTAAATACTTAGAAAAGCTATTTAAAGGCCCAAATCCTACAAATGAAAGAGTGAAAAGGAAATCCGCAGAATGGGAGAATATATTTGCAATATATATGCCTTCATAAAAATTAGCTGGGACAAGTGGCATGTACCTATAGTCCCAGCTACTGAGGAGGCTGAGGCTGGAGGATTACTTGAACCCAGGAGTTCAGGACAAACCTGGACAACATCGTGAGACCCTCATATAAAAAAAAAATTTTAAGGCAATCCTGCTTACAATAGCTACAAAAAAAAAAAAAAAAAAAAAAAAAAAAAAAAACTAGGAATGAATTTTTAATGGGTTTAGATATACATAAAAATATAAAGAATATATAGAATAAAGAATATATAAAGAACTCCTGGACCAGGCATGGTGGCTCACTCCTGTAATCCCAGCACTTTGGGAGGCTGAGGTGGACAGATCACTTGAGTCCAAGAGTTTAAGACCAGCCTGGGCAACATGGTGAAACCCCACCTCTACAAAATGTACAAAAATTAGCCAGTTATGGTGGCACATGCCTGTGATCCCAGCTATTTGGGGGACTGAAGCAGGAGGATTGCTTGAGCCAAGGAAATCAAGGCTGCAGTGAGCCAAGATCAACCACTGTGCTCCAGCCTAGGTGACAAAGCAAAACCCTGTCTCAAAAAAAAAAAAAGAAAACAAAAAAGGCAGAGAGTTCAAGTCCAGCCAGGTCAACATAGGGCAAACTCTCTCTCTACAAAAAAATACACAAAGTTGGCCGGGCGCAGTGGCTCACACCTGTAATCCTAGCACTTTGGGAGGCCAAGGCAAGTGGATCACTTCAGGTCAGGAGTTCAAGATCAGCCTGGCCAGCATGGTGAAACCCTGCCTCTACCAAAAATATAAAAAATTAGCCAGGTGTGGTGCCACACAACTGTAATCCCAGGCACTCAGGAGGCTAAGGCAGGAAAATCACTTGAACTTGGGAGGTGGGATTTGCTGCAAATGAGCCAAGATTGTGCCAGTGCACTCCAGACTGAGCTACAAAGCGAGACTGTCTCAAAAACAAAACAAAACAAAACAAAAAAAACACAAAGTAGCCAGATGTGGTGGCACGCTCCTGTGGTCCCAGCTACTCAGGAGGTTGTAAAGTGGAATATTGCTTGAGCCTGGGAAGCTGAGGCTATAGTGAGCCATGATTGCACCACTGCACTCCAGCCTAGGTGACAGAGAGAGACTCTATCTCAAGAAAGAAGGAAAAAGGCAAGGCAAACAACCTCTTAGAAAACAGGCAACAGACATCAAGAAAAAGAATAGTCAAATGGAAAATAAGTATATAAATGTGCTCAATATCATACTTCACTAGGGAAATCTAAATAAAAACCACAGTGAGGGGGATGAAAAGAGATTGATCAATGGGTACAAATATACACTTAAAAGAAATAAGACCTGGTGCTCCACAGATCAGTAGGTGATGATGGTTAACATTAGTCAGTTTTACATTTCAAAAAACATCTAGGAGAGAATAATTCAAATGTTTCAAGCATAAAGTACAGATAACTATTCAAGGTGATGAATATCCCAAGTACCCTGATTTGATTACATGAATCTATCAAATAAATTATGTACTGTGAGAATATGTTCTGTGAAAATAGCTATTATGTATCTATAGAAATAAATTTTTTAAAAAAACAATGGCACAGTGGCTCAGGCCTGTAATCCCAGCACTTTAGGAAGGATTGCTTGAGGCAAGGAGTTCGAAACCAGCCTGAACAACAAGGCAAGACCGCATTTCTATACAAATGGTCCCAGCTACTTTGGAGGGTGAGGTGGGAGGACTTAGGCCTGGGAGGTTGGGGGCTGCAGTGAGCTGTGTGTGCAGTGAGCAGTGAGTGCTACTGCACTCCAGCCTGGATGACAGAGAAAGACCCTGCCTCAAAACAAAAAACACAATGAGACATTAACCATGCACACACCTGAATGGCAAAATCAAACACATAAACACATACCTGACAATACCAGAATTGGTGGGGATGGGAGTGAACACTGATAACAAGCACTTTGGAAAACTCATCTCTACTTGTCCCTGTGCCTTAGCAATTCCATTCCTGGGTACATTCCCAACAGAAATGCCTTCATAATGTTCAGCAAGAGACATGGATAAGAGTGTTCTTAGCATCGTTTGTAATAGTCCCAAACCGGAAACAATGCAATGTCCATCCACAGTATTACTATGGTATGGTTATATAAGGGGATATTATAACAGCAACAAAAAGGAATGAACGACAGCTACACACAACATGGATGAAGCTCAGACCGCTAACATTCAGAAGCCAGACACGAAAGTGTGTATATGATATGATTCACTTACAAAAGTTTAGAAACAGAAAAAAATTGACCCATGAGAACTGAGGGAGCATGGCAGGGACTGGGAGGGTGCATGGGGTGGGCTTCCAGGGCATGGGTAATGTTTATTACTTGAGCTCAGTGGCAGTTAGGGGTGTTTGTTTTGTGAAAAACTATCAGGCTGGACACTTAACGATTTATGCAGTTTTCTCTATATTATGCATCAACAAAAAGTTTACTTAAAAAAAAAAAAATCGGCTGGGTGTGGTGGCTCAGGCCTATAATCCAAGCACTTTGGAGGCCAAGGTGGGCAGATCACCTGAGGTCGGGAGTTCAAGACCAGCATGACCAACATGGAGAAACCCTGTCTTTTATAAAAAAAAAAAAAAAAAAATCTAGAACTGACAGTAAATTTTTTTAGCCTGAACTCACTGGAATCTTCCAATCTTCTGGCCTTTTCCATTTTTTTTTTTTTTTTTGAGATGAAATCTTACTCTGTCTTCCAGGCTGGAGTACAGTGGCACAATCTCTGCTCACTGCAACCTCCACCTCCCAGGTTCAAGTGATTCTCCTGCCTCAGCCTCCTGAGTAGCTGGGACTACAGGCACAAACCACCACACCCAGCAAATTTTTGTATTTTGAATAGAGACAGGGTTCTGCTATATTGACCAGGCTGGTCTTGAATTCCTGACCTTGTGATCTGCCTGCCTTGGCCTCCCAAAGTGCGGGAATTATATGTGTGAGCCACCGTGCCTGGCCTGGTCTCTTTCTTAACAGCTACAATCTCACTGCAAGAAGACATTGCATAGTGCTTTAGAGCATGGCTTCTAGGACCACACAGCCTGAGGTTGCCACTCAGCTGTCATGTGACTGGGAAAGACTTGGCCTCTCTGAGCCTCAGTTTCCCATCTACCGCACTTGGAGGATTAAATAGCTATTCCATAAATGTTAGCCATTAACACAGGCACAGGCATTTCCTGTCTTTTTTTTTTTTTTTTAACTTTTTAATTAAAAAAAATTTTAAACACAGAGTTTCACTCTGCCACCTAGGCTGAAGTGCAGTGGTGCAATCACAGCTCACTATAACCTCAAACTCCTGGCCTCCAAGGAAACAGAGACTCACCTGGTGGCCTCTTCCCACCCTTCCTGAGACACCTGGGAGGGAGCAGAGGACCAGTGAAGCAGAAATGAAAATACATGACCGGCAAATAGGACTGTGCTCCTTCCTTCCCCTGCCCTCTCCCACATGGCAGCCCTTAACATGATGCTTCTGCAGTCAGAACATGGATGTGCTGGTGGTCAGGACGACAGACTTAACCTTCCCCAATTTGGAAGGGGAGGGAAATTAAGTAAATGAGGAGAATTTCCTCAGTTTTGCTTTCATTTTTTTCCCTTAAGCGCTGCCTTCTGTTACCCTGACTATATACATTAGGGTCCAATAAGATAGTATCTGAATTAGCATATAATTATATAGTGGGTCCTTTTGAGCTCAATGTTTTTATTTCTTTTTAATAAGCTTCCTATATTTTATTTCATTTTTTTCTTTTTTAGACGGAGTGTTACTCTGTCGCCCAGGCTGGAGTGCAGTGGCTCAATTTTGGCTCACTGCAACCTCTGCCTACTGGGTTCAAGTGATTCTCCAGCCTTAGCCTCCCGAGTAACTGGGATTACAGGAACATGACACCACATCTGGGTAATTTTTGTATTTTCAGTAGAGGCTGGGATTCACCATGATGGCCAGGCTGGTCTCAAACTCCTGACTTCAGGTGGTCCATCTGCCTCGGACTCCCAGTGCTGGGATTATAGGCATGAGCCACCATGCCCAGCCATTTCATTTCATTTTTTTAAAAATTTTATTATTATTATTATTTGAGACAGAGTCTTGCTCTGTCACCAGACTGGAGTGCAGTGGCGCAATCTTGGCTCTCACCACAACCTCTGCCTCCCAGGTTCAAGCAGTTCTCCTGCCCCAGTCTCCCAAGTAGCTGGGGCTACAGGTGCGTGCCACCCACCACACTCAGCTAATTTGTTTGTATTTTTAGTAGAGACGGGGTTTCACCATGTTGGCCAGGATGGTCTCACTCTTTTGACCTTGTGATCCACCCACCTTGGCCTCCCAAAGTACTGGGATTACAGGCACACACCACTGCATCCAGATAATTTTTGTATTTTTAGTAGAGACTGGGTTTCACCATGATGGTCAGGCTGGTCTCCAACTCCTGACCTCAGGTGGTCTGCTGCCTCAGCCTCCCAAAGTGCTGGGTTTACAGTCATGAGCCACCACGCCCAGCCATTTCATTTAATTTTAAATTTTTGTGGGTACATAGTAGGTGTATCAGTGTATTTATAATTCCAAAAAAGGCACATCCTGAACAGTAGGGCAGTCTGCCAGCGGAGACAGTGTATGAGAACCGCTGTGGCCACAGGTTGGCATCAGTGCCAACTGGAGCACCTTTTGGATAATAGCAAAACTAAATATGAAAATAACTAATATTTGCCACATGACTACACAGTGCTAGGCAGAGGGCTAAGTACTTTGCACACCTTACCTCACTTAGCCCTCACCACAAGGTCTGAGGGGGACACAGTCATTAACATGGATGACCAGATCACTAGCAGCTGAAGAGAAACTCACTATTTTGAGCGTTTCATGAAATAAATTGCACCGCACAAGCATTTACTCATTTTTGAAACTTACTTCTAACTCTTAGCAAAGTTTCATGAGAGATGAGCTTTGGCTTAAGGCAGAACTCCTGATAACCGTGTATGTGTACATGGATGTAGGTGTGTGTGAACCAGTGTGTGCAAGCCCATGTGTGCACATGGGGGATTAGCAGGTGGGTGTGAACATGCGTGAGAGTGGCCCTTCCTCTGCCTATGTGGGGGGTATGAGTGTGTGTGTGTTCGCACAGGTGGTTGTGGCCCTGCCTGTGCCTATGTGGGGGGGTATGAGTGTGGGTGTGTGCACATGGGTGGGAGTGAATCTGTCTGTGCCTCTGTGGGAGTATGAGTGTGGGGCATGGGTGGGAGTGGCCCTGCCTGGGGTAGAGGAGGGATCCTCCTTGCACTGAGGCTTCAGGCTGCCTGCTGGCCAGGGACCAGGCATTTTAGAGAGCCCGGGAAACCAGTCCTGCAACAACCCTGCCCCTTCACAATAAATCAGCCCAGAAGCGTGGAAGGCAACTCTGATTGTAACCTCTGGGGAATGCTCCAGCAACACCAGGTTTAACCCTCAGCAAAACAAACTAGCAGCTGTACACCCAGCCTCTGGGCTCACCTTCCTGCAGAGGCACACAGCACTGCCCAGCCCTTGTCCTGGTGCAGATTCTCTGAGAGATTCTCAAAGGATGACAGGGATAAAAAAAGATTTCATTTCTGGCCGGGCGCGGTGGCTCAAGCCTGTAATCCCAGCACTTTGGGAGGCCGAGGTGGGTGGATCACGAGGTCAAGAGATTGAGACCATCCTGGTCAACATGGTAAAACCCTGTCTCTACTAAAAATACAAAAAATTAGCTGGGCATGGTGGCGCGTGCCTGTAATCCTAGCTACTCAGGAGGCTGAGGCAGGAGAATTGCCTGAACCCAGGAGGCGGAGGTTGCGGTGAGCCGAGATCGCGCCATTGCACTCCAGCCTGGGTAACAAGAGCGAAACTCTGTCTCAAAAAAAAAAAAAAGATTTCATTTCTTATCAGACAGAAATCTGAAGAACCCATCTAAACTGTGTTCTAAAAAACAGGACATAAAATTGTATTCTTGTTGCCCAGGCTGGAGTGCAGTCGCACGATCTTGGCCTACTGTAACCTCCACCTCCCAGGTTCAAGTGATTCTCATGCCTCAGCTTCCCAAGTAGTTGGGATTACAGGCATGCACCATCATACCTGGCTAATTTTTTTTTTTTGTATTTTTTTAGTAGAGATGGGGTTTCACCATGTTGGTCAGGCTGATCTTGAACTCCTGATCTCAGGTGATCCGCCCGCTTAGGTCTCCCAAAGTGCTGGGATTACAGGTGTGAGTCATCGCACCTGGCCCACAGTCAAGAATTTCAATGTGAAAATACATATGAGTGGCTCAAGGGAGAAAATGTAGCTGTAAAATAAAAATGGTTTTAATCTTGCTGTTTGTTATAAGGGATTTGTGTGTACATGTGTGCACATGTGTATGTGTGTGTGTGTATGTGTCTTTTGACACAGGGTCTGGTTCTATTGCCCAGGCTGGAGTGCAGTGACACATTCTTAGCTCACTGCAGCCTTTGCCTGCTGTCCTCAAGTGATCCTCCTACCTCAGCCTCCCAAGTAGCATGTGCTACCACATCCAACTAATTTGTGTATTTTTTGTAGAAATGGGGTTTTGCCACATTGCACAAGCTGGTCTCGAACTCCTGAGCTCAAGGGATCTGGCTGCCTTGGCCTCCTGAAGTACTAGGATTATAGGTGTGAACCACCACACCCAGCCATGCTGTTTGTTATAAGGCTTTTTTTTTTTTTAAATAGAGACAAGTTCCAGCAATGAGATGTATCTCTTTTACGGCCAGAGAAAAATAATAAACACTAATTAAAAAAATTATCTAACAGTGGAATAGGCACAGGAGTAAGCAGTCCAGACTCCAGCCTATGACATAAGCCAGGGATCCTTTATGGAGCCTCCAACCCTCTCACAACAGGACGTCCTGGTGAGAGGAGCGGGGTAAGCAGGCGCAGGGCAGGCATGGCAGCAGACACAGGGACTGGGAGCCGCACCGCAGCAGGCTAGAGCAAACGGCAGCTACCGGCCAGACAGCTGCTCCTCACCCTCTCAGCCGAGGGCCAGCAGGGTACCTCTGGAAATTCTAGCACCTTCAGACATCTCAGAGTCAGTTCTGCTAAGGAGTTCCAAGAATCCTTAAGAACACAGGAAAGCTTCAAGACAGCCTGTCCATTCCCTACGGGCTGGGGGCAAAAGAACCAGGAGGCTCTGAGAAAATCAGTCACCAAGGCAGCGACAGAGGCCTGGCCCGGGCTGCCCTTTCATATAAACTCACCCTGGCTGTGCAGCCTTTCAGAAGCCAGCGCTCAGTGTGTGACAACCATGCTGGCTGCCCCTGCCCTCAAGGAGAATGGAGGCCCGTAGTAGTGACTCCTTCAGAGGGGCCGGGCTTCCTTCCCCTCAAAGATGTCCTTGCTGTTCAGTCAACCAGGCTCATGTAGGAGGGGTGCATGAGAAGGCACCCAGGAATCTGCACCCTCAATTCCCTTTAGAAAGGGATGAGTAGCAACCTGGGAGGCCCCAGCAGCACCTCCACAGTTGCTGTGGATGATGGCCAGGCTCACCTCTCAGCTGATGGGTCTCGTCCAAGCTCTCCCAGGATAACAGGTACCAGAGTGGAAAACGCTATGTCTACCCACCCTAGCAGATTCCATTAAAATGTCTTCCCATAGGCCGGGCGCGGTGGCTCAAGCCTGTAATCCCAGCACTTTGGGAGGCCGAGGCGGGTGGATCACGAGGTCAAGAGATCGAGACCATCCTGGTCAACATGGTGAAACCCCGTCTCTACTAAAACTACAAAAAATTAGCTGGGCATGGTGGCATGTGCCTGTAATCCCAGCGACTCAGGAGGCTGAGGCAGGCGAATTGCCTGAACCCAGGAGGCGGAGGTTGCGGTGAGCCGAGATCGCGCCATTGCACTCCAGCCTAGGTAACAAGAGCGAAACTCCGTCTCAAAAAAATAAAAAATAAAAAATAAAATAAAATAAAATAAAATGTCTTCCCAGATTTTTACTAACAAGACAGGCCTCCTCTTCCCAAGGGGCCCCCTGCTGATCCTGTAGGGCCATTCCCTGATGTTGTGCTCCTGCACATTCACCCATTTTCAAGGTTAAACATCTGCTCGGTGCTTCCTGTCCTGACCAGAGGAGCAGAAAAACACTGGAGTGGGATTTCCGAGTTAAAAATCTGAGACCTTTGAAAAGTAAACACCAGAATAACCTAAGAGCCCATTTTGGCCTTGATGCACAGCAGTGCCTACCATCGCACAAACAACAGCTCTGGGAAGAGAACTGTCAAGTGAAGACACGTGAGTCTACTCTGAGTTCTGGCTCCTCTTTGGGAACCAGCCCATAGGCTGCACGGGGCCTGCCAGGAAGGATGTGCAGCTGCCCACCAGCTGGCAGGCACCAGGCCCCTCCACGTGCCCATGTTCCCTTCCCACAGCACCACACTAAAGGGAAAGTGAACAGGAGCCTGGCCACAGCTCTGTCAGCTGTCCCTACTGGGACCTCTGCCTGCACCCAGATTATCAACCAGCTCCTGTCACTCTCAGATACACCTGCCCCCAGGCAGCTTCTCGAGATCAAATCACCATGTTGAGGCTGTTACCAGGCAGGGATGATGGAGAGCTGGTGCACAGCTGCCTTTGGGCTCCACTTGTCCAAGGCTGCTCTGGATGGGTACCCAAACCTAATACACCATCTCACAGTCTGTGCGTGGTCCTCACCCTATCTGACCTTCCAAGGAGGCTCCCGAATACCCCTTGGTTCTCTTCGTCTCTGTCAAGAAGTCGCCTCAGCCTGGCTTTTACACACTGACACCCCTGCACTGTCCTCGCCCCTCTCACATTCTGCCTGCTCTCCGCTGACTCTTAAACCTTTTAGCCTAGTCCCAGCCTCGCTCCCCAGCCCCACGTGGGCACTTTCCCCTGCATGCCTGCCTAGATGTTACTGCACACTGGCGTAGTCCAGGGCCAGCAGCATGGGCATCATCCGAGAACCTGTCAGAAATGCAGACTCTTAAACCACACTAAGCTCAAGTCTGCATTTTTGTTTTTTTTAAGACAGAGTTTTGCTCTTGTTGTCTAGGGTAGAGTGCAATGGTGCAATCTAGGCTCACAGCAACCTCCGCCTCCCAGGTTCAAGCGATTCTCCTGCCTCAGCCTCCCGAGTAGGTGGGATTACAGGCATGCGCCACCATGCCTGGCTAATTTTGGACTTTTAGTAGAGATGGGGTTTCTCCACATTGGTCAGGCTGGTCTCAAACTCCCGCCCTCAGGTGATCTGTCCACCTCAGCCTTCCAAAGTGCTGAGATTACAGGTATGAGCCACTGTGCCTGGCCTCAAGTATGCATTTTAACAAAATGTCCAGGCAATCTGAGAACAATGCTGGGAACAGAGAAGGAACTCAGTAACAGGTCACACTGCCGTTATCATTATCACTACTCACCTCCTTCCACCCTCACCAAACTGCCTCTTCATCCTCCTCTCCCTATTGCAGTTAAATGATGTCATCAACCTGAATCCCAAGCTAGAAACCTCCTGGCCTGACTCCCAGATCTCCATAAGAATCAATGAATCTAGTTACTCTCACTTCAGAAGCATCTCGAAGGCCTGCCCTCCCTGGGCCCCACAGTACCCTATTTGTGAGCTCTGCACAGCTAGGCTTGGTTTACATGTCTATCACCTTGGCAGACTGTGATTTCTGTGAATAGGGCAGTTTTATTCATCTGTGATTTCCAACAGCCAGCACAGCATCTGATACACAGGCTTCAAAATGGTCACTGTTGGTTGAACAAATGAATGAACAAGCAGGTGCGGATGGGAGGGTAGGCCGGCGGGGATAAGTTACTTAAGGTGTGTCAGATGATAGGAACCAAAAGTGAATGCAAAAATTATGCAGTGTTTTTTTTCTTACCTTTATAAAGCTGTTCTAGGAATAAAATTAAGTCAGTGGGAAAATCTGAAATCTGACACGGCCTAGATGAAAATATGTTTGTTTTTGAGACAGTCTCGCTCTGTCACTCAGGCTGGAGTGTAATGGTGTGATCTCAGCTAACTGCAACCTCTGCTTCTTGGGTTCAAGGGATTCTCCTGCCTCAGCCACCCCAGTAGCTGGGATTACAGGCATGTGTCATCATACCTGGCTAATTTTTGTATTTTTTCAGTAAAGACGGGATTTCACCATATTGGCCAGTCTGGTCTCGAACTCCTAGCCTCAAGTGACCCAGCCAAGAGCTCCCAAAGTGCTGGGATTACAGGCGTGAACCACAGCTGGGAGGGGTTTTTAACAAAAACATTACTAGCTTTTTCCCACCAATTTATACTGCACTAACTTGCTGCGAGGAGCAGTAACAGGTCCAAGGCCACCTCACAGGTCAGTGACCAGGCTGGCTGGAGTTACACCCAGGTCTGTACAGGGTATAGAGGGTTATAAGGTGGGTGGGGAAAGATAAGGTGTTAAAGATGAGCTAAGTACCTGGGAGGGAAGGGTGGGGCACAGCAAGAAGCTGGAAGGTGGGCTGCAAGAGGGGGCAGAGCTCTGCCCTCTTTCTTCATTACTTTGCTTCAGGGTCTGGGAGAGTGGTGAAGGCAAAACACAAATGGGCAGGAGGAGCTGGCGGCACCTTTGTTCTGAGATTCTAAGCTAGACAAATCCACCCACAACACCCAGTACTGCAAAGAATTCTAGGCGAGGTTTCAGCAGAGGGGCCAAGGTTCAAATCACAGGAGACTCTCAGGCCTGAGGGCTTGTCTCACCAACTAGATGATCTTACTCCTGTTGTCCTGCAGCACCTAGCATCATGTCTTGCACGTAGCACGGGGTTCCACAAATATCTGACACTAACTGCTGTAAGCTGGGAGACGGAAGACTTGCAAGGCTGTATCCCTCTGCCTTACTCCTAGGGACGCTCAGCCCCTACATCTGCACCGATGCCCCAGCCTGTCTCTAAGTGTGCAGGAGCACATTCATGACTCATCTAAAGAGGGAAGCTGTGTAAACTCCCAGTGGCCAAAGACCATTTATTGGTGGGGAAACTGAGGCCTGTGGAGAACCATGCATCACATTCAAGGCCCCAAACTCTACTTCTCAGTCCCTGACATGTCATCCCAGCCACTCCTCCTGTCTGTCCTGTGCGGCTGGAAATCTGAGCCCGGTAAGTGCACAACACCCATTTTTCTTTGCCTTCGTCAGCTCCTCAGAATTCTAACACTATTAAAATGGGAATGATCCTCTGCCAAACCAGACAGGTATTCATTCACTCACTTATTCACTCAGTGCCATGGATGTGCAAAGAGCCATTCTAGGGGGTAGAGCTACATTGGTGAGCAAAACAAAGAGAACTGCCTTTTGAAACTTATATTCCAGTGGGAGGAGACAGATAGTAGACAACACCGTAAGTCAGCAAATTGTACAGTTGCTAGAGAGCCATGCATGCTATGAGAAGAGGGAAAATCAGCACAGGGCAGGGAAGATTGGGAAGCTGGAGTGGGGTAGTGGGTACAGTTTTAAACAGGGTGACAAAAAGGCTCCAC
This sequence comes from Sapajus apella, assembly GCF_009761245.1. NCBI lineage: Eukaryota > Metazoa > Chordata > Mammalia > Primates > Cebidae > Sapajus > Sapajus apella. The sequence goes on along the minus strand of NW_022437029.1, from coordinate 728,963 downwards.
TGAGAGGTGACCTGGGAAGACAGCGAGCCATGCTAACTTCTGGGGAAGAGTATTCTAGCCCAAGGAAACAGCCAGGGTAAAGGCCCCAGGGTGGGAGCATTCCTGGTATGTTTAAGAACAGCAAAAAGGGCTGGGCATGGTGGCTCCCACCTGTAATCCCAGCACTTTGGGAAGCCAAGTGGGCAGATCACCTGAGGTGAGGAGTTCGAGACTAGCCTGGCTAACATGGTGAAGCCTCATCTCTATTAATAATACAAAACTCAGCCAGGTGTGGTGGCATGTGCCTGTAATTCCTGAATTCCTGTTACTCGGAAGGTTGAGGCACTAGAATCTCTTGAACCCAAGAGAGGTGGAGGTTGCAATGAGCCAAGATTGTGCCAGAGTGAAACTCTGTCTCAAAAAAAAAAAAAAAATGCAAAGACCTGGAACCAACCCAAATGCCCATCGACGATAGACTGGATAGGGAAAATGTGGCACATATACACCACGGAATATTATGCAGCCATCAAAAACGATGAGTTTGGGTCCTTTGTAGGGACATGGATGAACCTGGAAACCATCATTCTCAGCAAACTGACAGAAGAGCAGAAGATCAAACACCGCATGTTCTCACTCACAGGCGGGTGTTGAACAATGAGAACACATGGACACAGGGAGGGGAGCACTACACACTGGGGTCAGTTGGGGGGAAATAGGGGAGGGACGTTCGGGGGTGGAAGCTGGGGAGAGATAGCAAGGGGAGAAATGCCAGATGTAGGTGATGGGGAGGAAGGCAGCAAATCACACTGCCACGTGTGTTCCTATGCAACAATTTTGCATGTTCTTCACATGTACCCCAAAACCTAAAATGCAATAAAATAAATAAATGGGAAAAAAAAAAAAAAAAAAAGGCTGGCACAGTAGTACACGCCTGTAGTCCCAGCACTTTGGGAGGCTGAGGTGGGTTTGGGAGTTTTCAACCAGCCTGGCCAACATGGTGAAACCCCGCCTCTACTAAAAATTTAAAAAGTTAGCTGGATGTGGTGGCGGGCACCTGCAATCCCAACTACTCCGGAGGCTGAGGCAGGAGAATCACCTGAGCTCGGTAGGCAGAGGTTGCAGGGAGCCGAAATCGTGCCACTGCATTCCACCCTGGGCAACAAGAGCGAAACTACGTCTCAAAAAAAAAAAAAAAAAAAAAAAAGAACAGCAAAAAGGCCAGTGGGGCTTGCCAGAGAGTCATCCATTGTTCATTCATTTGTCCAACACTTACTGAAGACCCCTCTCTTTACCAAACACTGAGTGGTGAAAACACTAAGAGGGCATGGCCTCTACCCTCAAGGAGCTTATAATGCTGGAAAGGAGAAGGAGGGAATACAAAGACCCTAAAAGAAGACTACTTGTGGGGCAGAAGGACTCTGGCAAAATTAGGTTCAGGTCCATGCCCAACCTGGGGTGCAAGAGGGTCAGGTTGGACACTCAGAGAGAGATGCTGGGCTAGACAGTTGCCCCAGCTCTGACTCTGGTACTGTTAACAATGCCAGCTGTGCTAACCTTGCTCACTTCTTTTTCTTAGCTTAAAAAAAAAAAAAAAAAAAAAAAAAGGCTTCCCAACACCAGACTCCTAAAAGAAACTCTTAAATTGCAGACATACACTAGGTGTGTGCTGTGTCCTGGGCAATCTCAGACTAAGAAGGTGAACCCAAATGGGAAGGTCTGGGAGAGGCCACACTGCAGGGAACCTGAACCTGGTGTGCAACGAGTTAAAACTGGTTTTCTGAGACCTCTGGGAATGGGGAAGTAAGTGATGGCATAAAGCCGCAGGGCCTGTTCTGGGGAGGGGTGGGGATGACCATCACCATCTCCAGGGCAGCCAGCTGTGCTGGGCAGTTCCCTGGGATTACCAGCACTGCTCCAGGGTGTGGCCTCAGGCTATTGGCCTCTGTTATGGAGGAGAGTAAACTGAACCTGAGGACTTCGGCTCAGCAGAGCTCTGCTCTGGCCTAAGAGATGCTAGCTCTGTTTTCCTAACTTAATGAAAGGGCACTTGACAAGACAGAGCCCAAAGACAGCCTTCTCAAGACCCAGGGAGGCTCCCATCCAAGAGAGCTCAGCCTTGCCGATCAAGGCTGGGAGACTGGCCAGGCCAATCCATACTGGTTGGATCCAGATTCCCAAGTAAACTGATGGGAAGGTGCTATCGGGTGTGTCGCAAGCCATAGTTCCAAACACCACAGAGGCGGTGAGGAGGAAGCCACCCTGGAGGATCCTAATCAGGTTCCCAAACAAGCAACAGGAGAAGTCTTCAGGTCCCAAGGCTTGGGGTGAGGGTGGGGCACAGATCATCACTGCTTTTCTGTTCTGGATCTGCACTCCCAAAGCTGCCCCTATCCCCAAGCCACCACAGCCTCTGCCTTCACCACCAGGGGTCTGTCTCACCAGTCTCTGCAGGGAGGCCACCTTCCCCTGGGCTGTCTCCCACTCTGGCTCACTTTACTCAAGTGGTCCTCAGATTCAGTCTGTTGAACTTAAGCGGGAGGGTACCAGCCTACCACCCTGGCCCTGACCTCACCATCTTTTCAAACCAAACCTGGCAAAGCCAGCTCCTCCCTATCCCACTCCAAAGCTGCCCTCCACTCTGTTCCAGAAACACCTGCCAGCTCACTCCCTGCTAGGATTCTGAAGTCCCTAAGAGCCCTAGGTCGGCGTGAATGGCCTCAGCCAGCAGAAGCTCTCCTATGGGAATGAAGGCTGGGAGCGTGTTTAGAAAGCAAAGTCTTCAAGTTTAGGATGAACCCCCGACCCCCATTGCTTTAAAAAGAGCTTCCCTTTCTGCCTCTTCACTTTCTTCAGCCTAGGAGCGTTCCACTCCATAATTGGCTTGTTTACTGCCACTCCAAGGGCTTCTGAATAGCAGAGGTGGGAGGAAAATTTTGCTGGAAGAAATGTAGTGTGTGCCTTGAGCTTTGAGACTGATGAGTAAACCCTCCAAATACCTCTCTAACTACCTGCAAAATGGCCAAGAACCATTGGGAAAAAAACACGACAGTGCAAGGCCAGCTGAAGATTTCCAGCAGACCACAGGAGGGAAGCTTACGTTGGCGCCAGGGAAAGACAGAACAATAACCAAAACTTAATCTGCTTGCTGCTGCTGAATAGTCGAAAGCATTATTTGGCATTGTTTTGAGCAGGGAGCCAATTAGAGGCTCCCAATTCTGCTTCTTTGGGCTAGCACCTCCAGTGATGTCACTCCTCTGCTCAAAAGCCTTCTGTAGCTCCAAGCTCGGAGCAAACTTAGCATCCACTACTGGGCCCCAAACTACTCCAGCCATTGACCACTGAGCATCAGAGCGACTATGCCCACCAAACAGGACCACCTGCTGGGCCACAAGCACACCTTTGCTGGGCCACAAGCACACCTTTGCTTCTCCACTCGGGTTCTCTGCTTTCGGGGTTCCCTCTGCCCCAAACAACAAGTCTCTCCACCTTTTAAGGTTCTCCTCAAATGCTCCTTCCCCTGTGAAGGTTTCCCCAACTTTCCAGCCCCTTCCCCACTCCAACCCATACTCTAAATCTCCACCGCCTTGGCCTCTTTTCAGGCATCTGTCTTACGCTGTCTTGCTTCAATAGCTCCCTGAGGCCTTGCTCCAGCCCTCCAAGGGAGTGAGTGTGTCTTATTTAGCTTTGATTCATCAGGAGCACATAGCACACTACCTGGCAGATGGTGGACACTTGAGAATGGGTCTACCGCTCCAGAACTGTCCTCAGAGGCATCGGAAGTGATGGGTAAAGGGACACAGAGTCACACAAACAGAACACTAAAACCAGCAGACACAAAACATGCCAGAGGACGAGAAGCATCACGAGGAAATTGAACCAGGGGACCTATATCTGCCCTTACCCTTCTTGAACTCCTCCAGCATGGCATTCAACTTGGTGTCATGGAAGACAAAGTGCACTGGGTGGTTATAGAAGCGAGTGATAGTCTTGAGAGGGGTGCAATCATCGGGGTCCACGAAGGCCAAGTCTTTGATGTAGAGAATATCTACAATATTGGACTGCTCATCTTCGAACACCGGAATTCGAGTATAGCCGCTTTCCATAATCTCCGACATGGTATTGAAGTCCAGGATGGCATCGCTGCGGATCATGAAGCAGTCCTGGAGCTGGGTCATGATATCCTCCACGGTTTTGGTCCGTAGTTCCAGGGCACCCTGGATCATATTGAGCTCCTCTTTCACGAGGTCATTATAGGGCTCCGTCACCTTCAACATCTCCATCAGCTTCTCCCGGTTGTAAACAGTACGAATCTCCTGGCCCAGAAAAAAGTCCAGGAGTTTGCTGATGGGAAAACTGAGGGGGAAGGTGAGTAGCATAAAGAATTTGGTGAGAACGATGGTGTTGGCACCCACTGCCAGCCCGTGTCGGGAGCACAGGGCCTGAGGTAGGATCTCCCCAAAGATAACAATACCAATGGTGGAGGAGGCCACCGCCATGAGACCAGACCCGATGAGGTTGTCTAGAAGGATGGTGAGGGAGGTGTTGACCAGCACGTTCCCCAGGAGCAGCGAGCAGAGCAGGTAGTTGCCCTTGCGTCGGATGGGCTCAATCTTGCGGGCATAGCGCCTCTCCTTCTCGGTGCCACAGTTCTGCACAATGCGCAGCTCCATGGGGTCCAGGGCCATAAGCCCCAGGTTGAGGCCAGAAAATATGCCGGACAGCACCAGTAGCACCGTAATGAGGAGGATGTGCAGCCAGAGAGGCAGGAACCTCCCAGGCTCCTCTACCATGAAGAGCAGTGAGTCCTTGTCGGTCCACTTCAGCCAGGGACCGTCGGGCTGGGCCCGGGTGCATAGTGCGTATAGCTTCATGTTCTCGCTCCTCCGGAGGAACTTGGTGAGCACCACCAGCACGCCGGACGTGTTCCCGCGGCTCACGTTGACCAGCTGCTGGACGACCAGGTCCTTAGTGAGCTCGAGACAGTTGGTGGACTTGTGGCCGGTCTCGGCGTTGTCCACCTCGGTGAAAGAGATCAGGCTGCTGGAGATGTTGCCCAGGCTGTAGCCGTACAGCCTCAGGTTCACGGTGCTGCCCTCGGACACGAAAATGATGCCATCCGGGTTCGTCCCACACGACTTGTTACAGCTCGCCAGCCTCATGCCCACGATCGCGCCCTGCTGGGGGCTGCTCTGACCCCGGGTCCCCCGCGCCCACAGCAGCACCAGCAGCACCGGTGCCGCCAGGAGGAGGCGCCCTCGGGCCGACCCGCCGCCCGGGCGCCCGCCCCCGCCCACCGGCGCCATGTTGCTCTGGCTCTGCTGCCGTCGCCGCTCCCCGCGCGCCGCCTCTCCGGCCGCTCCGCTCGCTCCGCTCGCTCCGCTGCCGCCGAGCCAACTGCCCGAGCCGCGGGCCTGACGTCAGGTCAGCGCCCCGCCCGCCCCGCCCCGCTGGTCCACGCCCCTCATTTGCATTGGAGGCCCCGCCCCGGGGTGAGCGGCTCCAGCGCCCGCCCTTAAGGGGGTCCAGACGCTTAAGGTGGAGCAGAGCCGGAGCGGGAGAGCTGCTGTGGGGTACCAGCCCAGTGCTCCGCCTCCGCGCCCTTCCCGCCTTTCTCTGACTGTGAGGTTAGCTCTCCTTCTCCCGGACCCGGGCTTTTCGCCACGCCGTTCCTGTTTCTCGGTCTCTCCCGGCCGCACGTGCAAGGCTCCTTTCCCGTCCCGGCAGCCTGCAGCTCAGCTAGCGGTGGCCCGTTCTGCAGGCAGGGCGAGAAAAGTGCTTTTCCTGATGTAGAAAAAGAAAAACGGAAAAATAAAAAGAAAAAAGAAAAGAAAAAGGGAACCTGAGAGCTTAGGCTGGCATTGCAGCCTGCCCCTTGGAGACTTTTCTGGCCTCCTCACTGCTGAGATTTTTGCTGACCTTGGCCAGAAGTAGGTTCCCCCAGCCCCATCCGGGCGATGCTTCTATCAACCGTTAAGTGGCTGCCTGATGTGGAAGGCAAATCTGGGGAACTAAGGTTATAGAAGGGCCAGGCTCTGACCTAGACTTGTCTCCTGTCGCTTCCATTTAGGCACGGATATTTATTATTATTATTATTATTTTCTGAGATGGACTCTTGCTCTTATTGCCCAGGCTGGAGTGCAATGGCACAATCTCAGCTCACCGCAGCCTCCGCCTCCCGGGTTCAAGTGATTCTCCTGCCTCAGCCTCCCGAGTAGCTGGGATTATAGGCGCCCGCTACCACGCCTGGCTAATTTTTTGTATTTTTAGTAGAGATGGGGGTTTCACTATGTTGGTCAGGCTAGTTTCGAACTCCTGACCTCAGGCGATCCACCTGCCTCCCCTCCCAAAGTGCTGGGATTACAGGCGTGAGCCGCTGCGCCCGGCCAAGCACGGATATTTATTGAACACCTACTTTGTACCAGGCACTGGTTTCAGGCTCTGACAGTAGAGCAGTGAACAAGCCAAAGTCGCTGCCCATTGGGGTTTACAGTCTAGAACAGAAAAAAACAGGAGATAAACAAGTAAACACATATGTCATATCCATTTATTTGCCCTAACAACCCTCAGAGTTAGTATTATTTCCATTTAGAGATGCAGAAATTAAGCCGAGATACAAATCCTGGTCCTTCCAGATAGTCATCTCCCAACCCATTTCTCCATCTGTAAATGGGGGTAAGAGTGATACAGTATCACTTTGCTAAGCTTGCAGGAACCATGGGCCTAGACATGGAACAAGACAGGACAGCTCTTTATGAATATTCTTTGACTTGGTAGTAGTTGTGACCAGACTTCTAACCCCAAATTGTGGTGATTGATTAGCTGGGGCAGCTGTTTATGGAGATGAGCTGACAGGCAGCTGCTTGTGAAGATGAGCAGGCAGGCAGGGCAGTGGGCTTGTCCCTGAAATGACCACTTCCTGGATGGCCCTTCCCTGATGTCACTAGGGTGTGTGGGGAAGAACGCAGCTGCCCACCCTGTGATGGGGAAGGAGACAGACAGACAAACATCTTTGGCTGGGCATGGTGGCTCATGCCTGTAATCCCAGCACTTTGGGAGGCCAAGGTGGGTGGATCACTTGAGGTCGGGAGTTCAAGACCAGCCTGGCCAACATGATGAAACCCCGTCTCTACTAAAAATACAAAACAAAAATAAAACAAACAAAGAAAGAAAACCCCCATCTTTACAACAATCGCAGAGGTGCACGGAGAAGCTTAGGTACTGGGTTGACCACCAGGTCTCACAGCAAATCTTTTCCCAGTACTGGAGACAGAAGCCACTAAATTTGTGTTTATTTTTATTTTGGTGTACTGTTTGCTAATAAAAGCAACAATCAGTACCAACTGGAAGGATCCTAAGCAGAAAGGAACCATCATACAGTGTTGTGGGAGGAGGTGTGGTAGCAGAGAGGCCCTGACTCAGGAAAGCCATGTTAGCCAGTGTTGAGGGTTTGTGAACTAGGCCTGGAGAAGTCTGTTGCAAGTAGGGGCCCCATGGCATAGTGGAAACTTTGTAGTGAGTGTACAGCAGGCCAGTTTTTTCGAGGAATAGGAGCCTTGGAATGGAACAATACCCTTGGGGCCTAGGGGTAGGAAATGAGTAGGAAGCACTTGGGCAGTGGCTTTATATGTAAAATTACAATTCTGTTTCCTGAGACTAAATGCATTGATATCATTTATGTTCTTTTTCTTTTTTTTAAATCTGTGTCTTTATCCAACTAAATTGATTTCTTGACTGATGCATATTTGAAAAACACTGGTCTCATACATTGCTCATGGGCATCCCAGTGGAATTCCCCGGGGAGGAAGCCTGCAGGGACTGGTGGGCGTTAGAAGGCTCCAGTCTATGTAAGCAGCACCCACACCCACAGAACTTGGCACAATCCACATGTGGTAATAAATCACCTCAGGCATACTAATGAGGCAAGTTCCTGATTCCCCAATCTTATTGTGTCCCATCTCACCCAGAAATCCAGAAAGCCTTTGAGATCTTCATTCCCAAGTATCCAGATTTTCTCTGGTTTGTACCAAACAATTGTCAAGGTGCCAATTACCTGCAGACATTTAGCAACCAGCTCAACTTTCTGGGCCTTGGGGCCTTTATCTTTAACATAAGAGGACTGGATCAGATAAACAGATTCAATGCTAATTTAAATTCCTGGATGTGTAATTCTTCCTGGGCAACACAGGAAAGAACTGCAACTGACCTCTGTAAGGTGAAGGCAAAATCAGCATCATCAGATGTGGTGGGCACGTGTTGTTTGGATCTGTCCGGCTTTCTGTCCTTTTTCTTCCAAGTGTGGTACCTCCCCTTTCTCTGAAGACTTGTCCTTCCTCCATTTCCAAGGGTTCCAGTAGGGATAGGCAACTGGCCAGGCATGGACAGTCAAAGCACCCCTGGCTGCCCCTGATCTACAGTGGGCAGGGAACCAAGACAGATTGATCAGGGATCTGACTTGGGCTTTTACATAAGTAGGAGGTCCCTAAATGGAGGTAATGGAAGCCTCAAGCTGTCAGCTGCAGTGTCCCCTCTCCTTGCTAAATGCACCGCTTCTGTCCTGCTTCATCTCAGCCCTGCAAGGAGACCAGGTTGGGTATCATTCTTAGTCTCATTTTCCAAAGAGAGATTTGGAAAGGTTAAGAATCCTTCTCAGAGTTGGGTGCAGCAATTCATGCCTGTAATCCCAGCACTTTGGGAGGCTGAAGAGAGAGAATCATTTGAGGCCAGGAGTTCAAAACCAGTCTGGGCAATATACTGAGACCACCACCACCACCCCACCACCACCCCCATCTCTACAGTAGTTAAAAAATAGGCCGATCGTGGTGGCTAACGCCTGTAATTCCAACACTTTGGGAGGCTGAGGTGGGCAGATCACCTGAGGTCAGGTGTTTGAGATCATCCTGGCCAATATGGTGAAAAACCATCTCTGCTAAAAATACAATAAATTAGCCAGGCGTGGTGGTGGGCACCTGTAATCCCAGCTACTCAGGAGACTGAGGCAGGAGAATCACTGTAACCCAGGAGGTGGAGGTTGCAGTGAGCCGAGATCACACCATTGCACTCCAGCATGGGCAATGAGAACAAAACTTCGTCTCAAAAACAAAAAGTTAAGGTCAGGCATGGTGGCATATGCCTGTAATCCCAGGATTTTGGGAGGCCGAGGCAGGCAGATCACGAAGTCTAGAGATCGAGACCAACCTGGCTAACATGGTGAAACCCCATCTCTACTAAAAATACAAAAATTAGCTGGACGTGGTGGCGTGCACCTGTAGTCCCAGCTACTCGGGAGGCTGAGGCAGGAGAATCGCTTGTACCCAGGAGGCAGAGGTTGCAGTGAGCCAAAATCGCACCACTGCACTCCAACCTGGTAATAGAGCAAGACTCCATCTCAAAAAATAAAAAAAGTTAAAAAATACAGTAAAATTAGGGCCAGTGCAGTGGCTCATGCCTGTAATCTCAACACTTTGGGAGGCCAAGGTAGGCAGATCACCTGAGGTCAGGAGTTCAAGACCAGCCTGGTCAACAAGGTGAAGCCCCGTCTCTACTAAAAATACAAAATATTGGCCAGGTGTGGTGGCACATGCCTGTAGTCCTAGCTACTTGGGAGGCTGAGGCACAAGAATTGCTGAAACCCAGGCGGCAGAGGTTACTGTGAACCGAGATCGGAACACTGCACTCAAACCTGGATGACAGGGCAAGACTCTGTCTCAAAAAATATAAAGCAAAATAGGCCAGGTGCGGTGTCTCACGCCTGTAATCCCAGCACTTTAAGAGTCCAAGACGGGCAGATCACAAGGTTAGGAGATCGAGACCATCCTGGCTAACACGGTGAAACCCTGTCTCTACTAAATATATATATATATATATATATATATATATATATATATACACAAAAAATTAGCCAGGCATGGTGGTGGCTGCCTGTAGTCCTAGCTACTCGGGAGGCTGAGGCACCAGAATTTCTTGAACCAGGGAGGTGGAGGTTGCAGTGAGCTGAGATCATGCTACCGCACTCCAGCCAGGATGAAAGAGTGAGACTCCATCTAAAAATAATAATAATTATATATATAAAAAATAATAAAATAGGCCGGGCATGGTGGCTCAAACCTGTAATCCCAGTACTTTGGGAGGCTGAGTCGGGTGGATCACTTGAGGTCAGGAGTTTGAGACCAGCCTGCCCAACATGGAGAAACCCTGTCCCTACTAAAAATACAAAATTTGGCTGAGTATGGTGCTGGGTGCCTATAATCCCAGCTACTTAGGAGGCTGAGTCAGGAGAATTGCTTGAACCTGGGAGGCAGAGGTTGCAGTAAGCTGAGACCATGACATTGCACTTCAGCCTGGGCAATGAGAGTGAAACTCCGTCTCAAAAATAAATAAATGAATAAAATAAAATTAGCTTGGCATGGTGGCATATACCTGTAATCCCAGCAAGTTTGGAGGCTAAGGCAAGAGCAACACCTGAGCCCAGGAGTTGGAGGCTGCAGTGAGCAGTGACTGTGCCACTGCACTCCAGCCCAGGCAAAAGAGCAGAACCTGTCTCAAAAAAAAAAAAAAAAAAGTCTAGGCGTTGTGGCTCACGCCTGTAATCCTAGCACTTTGGGAGGCCAAGGTGGGTGGATCACCTGAGGTCAGCAGTTCAAGACCAGCCTAGCCATTATGGTGAAACCCCATCTTTTTTTAAAAAAAAAAAATCCTTCTCTGAATCACGCTGAAATAGATTTCAATACCTTTCAAATCTGTGTTGACTCCAAACCTTAGTAACCCATGCACTGTGCTGCCCCTTTAAGGACTCGAGTTAAAGGAACAGAATTGTAACCTTTTAGGCCAGGTACTGGGGCTCACACCTGTAATCCCGGCACTTTGGGAGGCTGAGGCAGGTGGATCACCTGAAGTCAGGAGTTTGAGACCAGCCCAGCCAACATGGCAAAACCCTGTCACTACTAAAAATATAAAAATTAGCCAGGCATGGTGGCAGATGCCTGTAATCCCAGTGACTAGGGAGGCTGAGGCAGGAGAATCGCTTGAATCTGGGAGGCAGAGGTTGCAGGTTGAGCCACTGCACTCCATCCTGCGTGACAGAGCAAGACTCCATCTCAGAAAAAAATATATATACATTATATATATATAAACATTTATATATATTATAAACTTTTTATCAGCGATCTCAATGCAGTGGGCACTCAACATGATGTGGTTTTCTTTCTTTTCCATTCAAGGCTTTTAACTACTTTCCGTCACATTTCCCTTTCTGTATCCTTCTTGAGGTCTTGGATAGATTCCATAGCTTTAGTATGACTTTTAGCATTAAAAGCTCAATCAGGGCCTGTAATCCCAACACTTTAGAAGGGTGAGGAGGGAGGATTGCTTGAGCCCAGGAGTTCGAGACCAGCCTGGGCAATATGGCAAGAACCCATCTCTGCGAAAAATTTAAAAATTATCCAGGCATGGTGGTACACACCTGTGGTCCTTGCTACGTGGGAGGCTGAGGCTAAAGGATTGCTTGAGCCCAGGAGGTTGAGGCTGTAGTGAGTCATGATTGCTCTACTACACTCCAACCTCAGAGCAAGGCCCTGTCTCAAAAAAAAAAAAAAAAAAAAAAAAGCCCATTCAGGTCCACAAAAAACTGCCATCTCAACCAGGCATGGTGGCTCACACCTATAATCCCAACACTTTGAGAGGCTGAGGTGGGCAGATGGCCTGAACCCAGGATTTTGAGACCAGCTTGGGCAACATGGCAAGACTCCATACCTACAAAAATAAAAAAAATTAACAGATGTGGTGGTGTGCACACTTGTAGTCCCAGCTATTCAGGAGGCTGAGGTGGGAGGATCACTTGAGCCTGGGAAATTGAGTCTGCAGTGGGCTATATTCATGCCACTGGATTACAGCCATGGCAATAGAGCAAGACCCTGTCTCAAACAAACAAACAAACAAAAAACAAAACAAAAAAAAATCCCTGCCATCTCATTTCTGATATATGTCTGAGATGTGTGTGTGTGTGTGTGTGTGTGTGTGTGTGTGTGTGTGTGTGACCTCTCTATGATCCTTCTCCAGGCTTGGGGATCAGTTTCTGCTGCAGTGGCATGGAGGTGGGGAAGGGCTTTGGTCAGCCTTTCACCCCTCCATTTGCTGCAGTTGGCTGTAGGGGGATAGATTTGTGTGTGTTCGTTTGTGTCTGGTGTTGAGTGGAGGCGGTCAGGGGATGGTTCTGGTACACATCCCCCTTCCTTTTCAGGTCTAACTTTTTCAGTGTTGTGGAAAGAAGAAAGAATGGTTATTTCTCTTTACTTAATTTCCCATAGCTTAATCCTCACTCCTTTTGTGGTTGTTACTGCTTGACTGAGTGTGATCTGGAATCCAGATATTGGTTTTTTTTTTTTTTTTTTTTTTTTTGCGACAGAGTTTTGCTCTTGTTACCCACGCTGGAGTGCAATGGTGTGATCTCGGCTCACCGCAACCTCCGCCTCCTGGGTTCAAGCAATTCTCCTTCCTCAGCCTCCTGAGTAGCTGGGACTACAGGCGTGCACCACCATGCCCAGCTAATTTTTGTGTTTTTAGTAGAAACGGGGTTTCACCGTGTTGACCAGGATGGTCTCGATCTCTTGACCTGGTGATCCACCCGCCTTGGCCTCCCAAAGTGCTGGGATTATAAGTATGAGCCACCGTGCCCGGCCCCAGATATTGGTTCTTGCAGTGGAAGGCTCAACCCCTGTCAGGTCTCCTTGCTCCTAGCTTCTGCCTGTTACGGTACCCTCTGCCTGGCAGGTAACCCTCTTGGGGGAGTCCACCCCAGGGTTGTAGTAGAGACCACTCCACAGCCAACCCCTCTTTTAAAAAAATTTTCAAGATAGGGTTTGCTTTGTTGCCCAGGCTAGAGTGCAGTGGCGCAATCTCAGTTCACTGCAGCCTCAACCTCCTGGGTTCAAGTGATCCTCCCACCTCAGCCTCCTGAGTAGCTGGGACTACAGGCGTGCACCAGTGCACCTTGCCACCAACCCCTCTTTCTGCCCACCTCTCTCCAATTCCCTCCTTCCTCTGCTCTAGGAGTGAGGGGAGCAGAAGAGCAAGTTCACTGCCTGAGCAGAGGTCTGATGCATAAAAAATTATCCCCAAGACTCAATGGTTTAAAACAATAAGCATTTGTTATGTCACAGTTTCTGTGGGGAGGAATTAGGAAGCAATTTACCTGGGTGGTTCTGGCTCAGACTCTCTCATGGGTTGCAGTCAACATTGGCTGGGGCTGCAGTCACCTGAAGGCTTAATTGGGGCTGGAACATCCACCTCCAACCTCACTGTCCTGGCTGTTGGCAAGAGGCTTCAGTTTCTCACCATGAGGGCCTGTATGTAGGACTGCTGACAACATGATAGCTGGCTTTCCCCAGAGTAAGTGATCCGAGGAGAAGAAGACCAAGGTGAAGGCCACAATGTCTTCTACGGCTTAGCTTCAGTAGTGCCATATCACGACTTCTTCCCTATTCTATTGGTCGCAAGGACCAAACCTAATATTATGTGGGAAAGAACTATACAAGGGCATGAATAGCAGGAGGGGGGATCATGGAGGCCATTTGGAAGTGACTATCACAGTAGGCATGGACTGACCCACTGATAAATTTCCTGCCACCCTGACCCCTAACAGTGTCTCTCTCTCTCTCTCTCTCTCTCTCTCTCACACACACACTCTCTCTCTCTCTCTCTCTCTCTCTCTCTTTTTAGACAGGGTGTCCTTCTGTCACCCAGGCTGGAATGCAGTGGCATGATTATAGCTCACTACAACCTCAAACTCCTGGGCCCAAGTGATGGTCTGGCCTAAACCTCCCAAGTAGCTGGAACTAAAGGTGTTCACCATCATGCCTGGCTAATTTTTTCAATGTTTTTGTAGTGATGGGGAGTCATTATATTGACCAGGCTGGTCTCAAACTCCTGGCCTCAAGCCATCGTCTCTCCTCAGCCTCCCAAAGTGCTGGGATTACAGGTGTAAGCCACTATTCCCTGACCCAACAGCTTCTCTCTCTCTCTGTTTTGTAATTGGACAGCCTCCTGAGCCAGAGTAGGCTTAGAGAGACTTTCCAGGGCCAGGCGCGGTGGCTCATGCCTGTAATCCCAGGACTTTGAGAGGCCGAGGCAGTGGATCACCTGAGGTCAGGAGTTCGAGACCAGCCTAACCAAAATGAAACCCCATCTCTACAAAAAAAATAAAAATAAATTTAAAAAGAGAGATTTTCCAGCTTCTCTTAAAGACTGAAAATTTGGTCTTGCTGGGGTAATCGTAGGGGTCTGAGGACCTGCTCTTAGCTTAGCTGTCCAATAGATATATCAACCTAGTATCACAGAAATGAAACTACTGATCTTTTCTCCAAGAAGATGTGTCTCCCATAATTTCCCTTCTGTTAGCATGTGGCAATTCCATCTTTTCAGTTGCTGTGGCCCAAAATCTTGGAACCATCCTTCTCCTTCTCTCTCTCTCCTTTTTTTTTTTTTTTTTTTTTTTTGGATGGGGTCTCGCTGTGTTGCTCAGGCTGGAGTGCAGTGGTGCGATCTTGGCTCACTGTAACTTCCGCCTCCTGGGTTCAAGCAATTCTCCTGTCTTAGCATCCTGAGTAGCTGAGATTCCAGGCACGTGTCACCACTGGCTGATTTTTGTATTTTTAGTAGAGACGGGGTTTCACCATGTTGGCCAGGCTGGTCTTGAACTCCTCACCTCCAGTGATCTACCCACCTTGGCCTCCCAAAGTGCTGGGATGACAGGTGTGAGCCACTGTGCCCGGCCCACTCCTCTTTTTCTCTCAGACCTCTGTGTGTCCCATCAGCAAACCCTGCTGGCTGTACCTTGAAAGCACATCTAAGACCCATTCAGTTCTCCCTGCTCCTGCAGCTACACCCAGCCCCCAGCCCTTCCCTTTCTCACTGGGTAACCCACACAGCCTCCTGCTTAGCCTCTTTGCTCCTACTTTCCCCTCTACAGTCACTCCTGAAGTCAGCAGCCAGAGTGTTCCTTTAAAAATATAGGTTAGATTACAACCTCCTCTGTTCAAAACTTTATAGAGAATCTCCAGCTCTTCTAAAGTAATGGCCCAAGTCCTGACATTGCCCCACAAACTGAAGAGTTTGGTCTTAATATAATTAGGGAAAGACAGAAGGTTCTTAGTGAAGCGATGGTATGGAGACTAAAAATTTGGAAGGTTAATTGGTGGGTAAATGGGGTAGACAAAAGTCCAGCTTGGGAGGTACCACTGCAACCCAGATGTGAGGGGACAAATAACTAGTAATGAGAGAATAGTTCCCATTCCTGGGGTGCTGGCAATGTGCCAGACACTGCTCTTTCCATTTCTGACCTCATTTCAATCCTTATGGCAATTCTTTGGAGTAGGTATTATTATTATTGCCCTTTTCAGATAGAAAAACTGGGTCCCAGTCCAGGCGTCTGTAATCCTAGCACTTTAGGAGGCTGAGGCGGGCAGATTAGGAGGTCAAAAGATAGAGACGATCCTGGCCAAGATGGTGAAACCTCGCCTCTACTAAAAATACAAAAATTAGGCTGGGCACGGTGGCTCACACCTGTAATCCCAGCACTTTGGGAGGCTGAGGTGGGCGGATCATGAGGTGGGGAGTTCGAGACCAGCCTGACCAACATGGTGAAGCCCCATCTCTACTAAAAATACAAAAATTAGCTGGGCGCAGTGTTGCACACCTGTAATCCCAGCTACTCCGGAGGCTGAGGCAGGAGAATCACTTGAATCCAGGAGGTGGAGTTTGCAGTGAGCCGAGATAGCGTCATTGCACTCCAGCCTAGGCAACAGAGCAAGGCTCTGTCTCAAAAAAAAAAAAAAAAAAAGAAAAGAAAAGAAAAGAAAAAAAAGAAAAACTGGGTCCCAAAGACATTAAATAACTTGCCCAAGGTCATGCAGCTAGTCAAGGCCAATAGGGCCAAGTATGAAACCTAAACCTGTCTATGTCCAATGCATTCCCAGGTGTCGTTTTCATTAAGAAATGTTGAAACTGGCTGGGTGCTGTAGCTCACGCCTGTAATGCCAGCACTTTGGGAGGCTGAGGCAGGTGGATCATTTGAGCTCAGGAGTTTGGGACCAGCCTCAAGACCAGCCTGGGCAACATGGCGAAACCCTGTCCCTACCAAAAATACAAAAAAAAAAAAAAAAAAAAAAAAAAAAAAAAAAAAA
>NW_022437029.1:637023-712409 GCF_009761245.1 Sapajus apella | reverse complement strand
TTCCTTTTTTTTTTTTTTTTTTTTAATACAGAGTTTCACTCTTGTTGCCCAGGCTGAAGTGCAATGGTGCGATCTTGGCTCACTGCAACCTCCACCTCCTGGGTTCAAGTGATTCTCCTGTCTCAGCCTCCTGAGTAGCTGGGATTACAGGCATCCACCACCACACCTGGCTAATTTTGTATTTTTTTACTAGAGATGGGGTTTCTCCATGTTGGTCAGGCTGGTCTTGAACTCCCGACCTCAGGTGATGAGCCCACCTCAACCTCCCAAAGTGCTGGGATTATAGGTGTAAGCCACTGCTCCTGGCCTAAAGAGCATTCTAAAAGTCTTCATGACAGGAGATGGAAATCTTTATTTAGGCTTGGTACGGTGGCTCACACATGTAATCCCAGCACTTTGGGAGGCCGAGGCAAGTGGATCACCTGAGGTCAGGAGTTCGAGACCATCCTGGCTCTCATGGTGAAACCTCGTCTCTATTAAAATACAAAAAAAAATTAGCCAGGCCTGGTGGAGGGTGCTTGTAGTCCCAGCTACTCCAGAGGCTGAGGCAGGAGAATCACTTCAACCCAGGAGACAGAGGTTCCAGTGAACGAAGATCGCACCATTGCACTCCAGCCTGGGTGACAGAGTGAGTCTCCATCTCAAACAACAACAACAAGAACAACAACAACAATTAGCTAGGTGTCGTGGCAGGCACCTGTAATCCCAGTTACTTGGGAGGCTGAGGCAGGAGAATCGATTGAGCCCAAGAGGCAGGGGTTACAGTGAGCCAAGATGGTGCCACTGCACTCCAGCTTGGGCAACAAAACAAGACTCTGTCTCAAAAAAAAATTAAAAAGAAAAAGAAAAAAAATCTTTATCTAAAAAAAAAAAAGCCAATCAGGTGTAGTGGCTCATGCCTGTAATCACAGCACTTTGGGAGGCTGAGGTGGGCGGATCAAGAAGTCAGTAGTTTGAGACCAGCCTGACCAACATGGTGAAACCCCATCTCTACTAAAAATACAAAATTAGCCAGGCATGGTGGTATGTGTCTGTATTCCCAGCTACTTGGGAGGCTAAGGCAAGAGAATTGCTTGAACCCAGGAGGCAGAGGTTGTGGGGAGCCCAGATCTCGCATTGCACTCCAGCCTGGGTGACAGAGCAAGACTCCGTTTCAAAAAAAAAGCTATATGTAAATCTATTTGTTTAAAGAAATACTGAGTAGAGTACAATGTAAAGAAGCACCACCATGTGTTTATAACTGGGCTCCTTACACATTAATCTTCAGTTTTTATCCATTCATTTTCAGTCTAACCTTGACTGCCTTCCCCTCAGAGCCAACAACTCTGAATCTATCTTTGGGAAGTTGCCACCATCAGGCTGGCTCAGGATTTTGAATCAGGTTAATTTCTGAAGTCCTAGGCTGATTTCTCCAGATCCTGTGGCTTCTGCTCCTCCAGAAGAGCCTGCCATTCCTTGTAGTCATGTGCTGTGCCTGTGGCACAGTGTGGGTTATTTCCAGTCTTGTCCACACCCTTCCTTGGCTTCTGTTTTAGCTGTAGTTCAGCTTTTAAAAAAAGTGTTTTTTTTTTTTTTTTCTGTAGAGATGGGAGTCTCACTTTATTGTTCAAGCTGGCTTCAAATTCCTGGGCTCAAGTGATCCTCCTGCCTTAGCCTCCCAAAGTGCGGGGATTACAGGTGAGCCACTGTGCCCAGCTTGCAGCTCCGCTTTAAACCCACACTTCCCTACTCATCCAGGTCCTGGGGAGCTCAGGGCTCCTCTGCCTGTTGGTATTCCACAGGCCAAAGGCAAATGAAGAAAATTTTACCCACCAAAACTTTTTTTTAAGTTGTCTGACCTTTGAAGCTGTAGCTTATGATATTTCTAGACTCCAGTGATAGGTTTTGCACATTACTTCCTTTTTTTAAAAAATCTCCCCCATTCTCATTTTTTGAAATAGAGGAGACTCTTTGTTTGTTGTTGCTGTTTTTAACTCTTTGGTGGTGGTTGTTGTTTCTAATTTTGTTGTTGTTGTTGTTTTTAATTTTTTTAAAAGGGACAGGGTCTCAACATCTTGTCCAGGCTGGTCTCGAACTCTTGGGCTCAAGCGATCCTCCCAAAGTGCTAGAATTACAGGCATGAGCCAGTGTGCCCAGCCCTCCTCTTTGGTTTTTAAGACAGGAAGGTAGAAGAATCACCCAGAACTGCTGGAATGCACAACTCACATTGTATATGAATACCCTAGCCCTGAAGTTGTGCAGCCCTAGATCATGGAAGATGGATGATTCCACAGAGAAAACGGGAACCATTAGACAGATGAAAGGATGGGAGTGCAAGACCTGAGCTAGCTTTCCAAGGAGGTCTTGTGTTCTGAGCTAGCCTCTGCATGTGAGTAAGGAAGTGTTACCCTCTGCGTGTGAGTAAGGCAGAGGGGGGCATGGCTCCTTGTTCTCTTTCCCTCCAACACCCCTCAACACCTTGACTGTTTTGAACTTAGCTGAAGCTTGTGCTTCTGAAAAGCAGCTACAGCAAAGAAATCTCCCATCCTTTTGTCTTCATTCTATCTAATTTTGTAGACTCCGTTGTCCAGGCTGGAGTACAGTGGCACAATCTCGGCTCACTGCAACCTCCGCCTCCCGGGCTCAAGTGATTCTCATGTCTCAGCCTCCCCAGTAACTGGGGTTACAGGCACTTGCCACAATGCCCAGCTATTTTTTTTTTTTTTTTTGTATTTTTAGTAGACTCAGGGTTTCACCATGTTGGCCAGGCTGGTCTCGAACTCCTGACATCATGTGATCCGCCTGCCTCAGCTTCCCAAAGTGCTGAGATTACAGGCATGAGCCACAGAGCAGGGCTGAGAAATGGCTAATCTTAACAGATTACCCTGCTCTAGAATATCGCAAGATAAGACCCACTTCCACCCTTCCTCAATGACTCAGATAAGACCCTCCCCATCCTTCCTGTTGTAAAAATCCCTTGTTTACCTGGAGTTACCCCAGGTTTCCTTCCTTTTTTTTTTTTTTTTTCCTTTGAGTCGGAGTTTCACTCTTGTTGCCCAGGCTGGCTGCAACCTCCGCCTCCTGGGTTCAAGCGATTCTCCTGCCTCAGCCTCCCAAATAGCTGGGATTACAGGTGCCATAACCAGCTAATTTTTGTATTTTTGGTAGAGACAGGGTTTCACCATGTTGGCCAGGCTGGTCTCGAACTCCTGACCTCAAGTGATTCCCGCCTGCCTTGGACTCTCAAAGTGCTGGGATTACAGGTGTGAGCTACTGAACCCCCCTGTCCTTCCTTTTTTTTTTTTGATACATTTCTCATTAATGAGCATTCTTCCTATTGCAACAGTCTGAACAAAATGATCTGATTTGTTGGCCAGTGCATGTCACCTTTCACACCCTTCTCCTTTCTACCCCTTTTCTTCATCATACACAATTTTACAATGAAAAATCTGCTGATGTTAATCTATCAGAAATTCAGCTGACAGCGTGCATGACACTGCCAAGGAACTTAATACCTCTGAACTATATACAGATGGCCGTCACTTCTGATGGTTTGACTTAGGATTTTTAGACTTTAGGATGTGTTTGGTTTTTCTGTAACCCCATTGAAAGTTGAGGAGCATCTGTACTTAAAAATGTTTACAAATTATAAGTTGTTTTTATGCACATCTTACCACAATTAAAAATTCATCTTGCAGACAAATGCAATGAAAATAATTTTGCTCAAAACAATTAGAACCCCTACTATGTGCTGGCTGACAGGTTGGGGTTGGGAAAGTGGGTGGGGCCTGAGATAGGAAATGAGTAAGACCTGCTTCCTGTGGTCCTGGAGTGCCCAGCCTTGCTGTGGAGACAAACCAATAATCTGTTAATTGAGCTCCATAATTCCGGCTGACACACATTATAATACATATTCGTACCGCCTGATTTCAGTCAGGTTGCAAAGGGCTTTGAATGCTACACTATGGAGTTTGGATTTTGGTAATTGGGAGTTATGAATTTTTTTTTTTTTTTAAAGATGGGGTTTCACTGGTCTCGAACTCCTGACCTCAGGTGATCCGCCCACCTCAGCCTCCCAAAGTGCTGGGATTACAGGCGTGAGCCACCGCGCCCGCCTATGAATTGTTTTAAAGCCATTATATGACATGAACAGATTCACTGCAATTCCTAAGGTCTTAGCACTAGACATTTGACATTGGAGGATGTCAAAGACTGATGGCTGTGACAGGATGGGCACCAGGGCTCATGCCTGTAATCCCAACACTTTGAGAGACTGAGATGGGAGTATCACTTAAGGCCAGGAGTTCAAAAGCAGCCTGTGCAACATAGTGAGACCCCCATCTTTAGAAAAAATGTTAAAAATTAGCTGAGCCTCACCCATGAGTTTCAGGCTGTAGTGAGCTATGATCACACTATTGCACCCCAGCCTGGGTGAGGGATTGAGACACCATCTCTTCTTTGTTCTTGTTGTTTTGAGACAGAGTCTCACTCTGCTCCCCAGGCTGGAGTACAGTGGTGCTATTTTTTTGGCTCACTGCAACCTCCACCTCCTGGATTCAAGAAATTCTTCTGCCTCAGCCTCCCAAATATATGGAATTATAGGCGCCTGCCACCACACCCGCTTAATTATTGTATTATTTTTAGTCCGGACATAATTTCACCACGTTGGCCAGGCTGGTCTCGAACTCCTGACTTCAGGTGATCTGCCTGCCTCCCAAAGTAATGGGATTACAGGCGCGAGCCACTGGGCCCGGCTGAGACCCCATCTCTTTTTAAAAAATGCAACAGCTTTAATTTTAAAAGGTTGATCCCCTGTAAAGTAGGCTCATAATCATGTTTATCTTATTAAATAAATTCATGCTCAGGAAAACAAGACAGTGTTAAATTTGATTAAGTCTATTGGGAAGACATGAACACAGATCGGTCAATTGCTCTACAAGAGATGTGCATGGAGCACTTTGAGAGCTCACACAGGAGAATATACCCTGCCTGAGGGGTTCTGGAAGAACCTCCAGAAGGAAGCGGACTGCAAAAAAAAAGAGAAAAGGGAAGCTGGAGCATAAAGATGGAGGGAGTCATGGGCAATAAGATGGCAGGGGGCTTTGTGCACCAAGTTGAGGGGCTTGAATCTCCTCCCTACACATGACCATGAACCATCAAAGTCCTGGTTAATAAGAATGATGATGATGAAATAGCGCTTATGGCTGGTTGTGGTGGCTCACACCTCTAGTCCAGCACCTTGGGAGGCTGAGGAGGAAGGATTGCTGGAACCCAGAAGTTTAAGGTAAGCCTGGGCAACTTAGTGAGACACCCCACACACACCAATGCTACAAAAAATAAAAAATTAGCTAGGTGTGGTGGCACACATCTGAAGTCCCAGCTACTTGAGAGGCTGAAGTGGGAAGAACCCTTGAGCCCAGAAGGTTGAGGCTGTGGTCATGACACTGCACTCCAGCCTGGGCAACAGAGACAAACCCTGTCTCAAAAACAAAAACAAAAAAACCACACACATACACACAAAGAAAGAAAAAAGGAAGAAATAGTGCTTACTATATGCCAGGCACTGTTCTAAGAGGTTTACCAATATTGACTCATTTAACCCTGACACTCACCATGGTTAGATCGTTTTGATCACTTTAGTGGCTACGTGGAAACCAGTCTGGACACGTTGTTGTGGTGCCGGATAAAGAGGAAAGGACGTCCCTGCAGTCCTAGTTGCTCAGCAGGCTGAGGCGGGAGGATCGCTTTATCCGCGATTGCGCTCCTGCACTCCAGCCTGGGCGACAGAACAAGACCTTGTCTTACACAAACAAAACAAAAGAAAAG
This sequence comes from Sapajus apella, assembly GCF_009761245.1. Classification (NCBI taxonomy): domain Eukaryota; kingdom Metazoa; phylum Chordata; class Mammalia; order Primates; family Cebidae; genus Sapajus; species Sapajus apella. Next base: position 706,604 of record NW_022437029.1, on the reverse strand, counting down.
AAAAGAAAAAGAAAAAGAAGGGAAGAAAGGAGGTGATGTCTTTGAGAATTAATTAATTTGTGTGCTTTCAATTTTTACATCTGTAGGTTGTTTAATGGCCCAGACTATCAAGGCAAACGAGTCATTTGCCTTTGAAGAGAATGTCCTCTGCTGTTCTTAGGTAGAGTTTCTATAAGTATCATCAGGTCAAGTTAGTTGATAGGGCTGTTCAACTCTTTTATAAATTTGATAATTTTCCAGCTATTTTACGAATTTGTCTATTTCTCCTTTCACTGTGATATCTTCCAAATTGATTCAGAGAGCTGCAGTCAGGAGCGTACTATGGCAGAGAGGATAGAACCTTGTTTGGGACCAGAAGAAACGTTTTATCTCCTTATATTTACTCTCGTACGCAGAAAACAAAATAGAAATAAACTACGTATCCCAGCAAGCCTAGTGGCACTCAGGGCAAATGCAAATAAGAGAGTCTGGGCATTGGGCTACGCCCCTTTTCTGGGTTGGCAAGGCAACTGATACCCAAGCCAGCCAATCGGTGATATGCTCGCCTGCGGGGGCGGGGACTTGACGAGAGCCAATAGGACAAGGAGCAGATGGTTCTTCGGGCCAATGGGTTGGGTGACGGGGCGGGCTTTTGATGAAGGGTCGGCGGTGGGAAAGATGGCGGCGACTCTGGGACCCCTTCGGTGGTGGCAGCAGTGGCGGCGATGTTTGTCGGCTCCGGATGGGTCCAGGATGTTGCTCCTTCTTCTTTTGTTGGGGTCTAGGCAGGGGCCACAGCAAGTCGGGGCGGGTCAAACGTTCGAATACTTGAAACGGGAGCACTCGCTGTCGAAGCCCTACCAGGGTGAGGCGCCCAGGGTGAGGTGGTCGTGCAGGGGGAGGGCTTCGGGACCTGATTTAATGGGTAGAGGCCGGGGCAGCGAAGGGCTTCGTGGCCCAGAGGAAACTGCTGGCGGCAGTGGGGCCCACGGGGATTCCCTCTGCGTATGGGAGCCACAGGTCTGAAAGGCAGGAGTTACTAGGTATGCCCGCCAGACTCTGGAAGTTTCCAGCAGGTAAAGGCAGGGCTCTCGGGTGCCACTAGTGCTAGGCCTGGAGTTAGACAGCAGGAATTTGGGAAGGGGAGAGGATTGAGAGTGGTGAAGAGTGATTGAGGACAGCTAACAATGAGCCAGTTTCCAGATGAACCTTTGGATGTGCTAGAAATAAAGCAAGAGGAAGAACTGGGGTAGAACTTGAACTGAATGAGAAGACAGATGATAAAATTATGTTGCTAGGTAGAACCACCTTTTCTTCTCCTGCCTAGGTACCCTATTGAAAGAGGGTAGAGTTCAGAGAACTCTAAGCCCAGCTTATCGGCCAGAAAATTGATACACTTAGCTACAAAACAATGACAAACCGGTGCAGATGGCTTAACTCATACAAGTCTTTCCCTAATGAGGCATAGGTAGTGGGACAGAAAACAATTAAAAATGCAAGAGTATATGCTACTACTAAGGGTAATCATTTATTCACTTAGATACACGGAGTGCCTCTGTGCTGATCTCTTTGCTAATACTATGGGTTATGCAGACACAAAAGTTTTCACCCTTTAAGGAGTTTATAATTGAAAGTACAGGGAGTAGCTTCACACTTTAAGGATTGTTTAAAGAAAGAATATGATTAAGCCCTAGAATCTTCTTTTTAAAAGAATGAAAGTTCTTTTTATTTTTATTTATATATATTTTTAGAGACAGTGTCTTGTTCCGTTGTCTAGGCTGGAGTGCAGTGGCTCAATCATGGCTCATGCAGTTTCAACCTCCTGGGGTCAAGCAATCCTCCCACCTCAGCCTGCTGACTAGCTAGGACTATAGACACAGACTACCACACCTGGCTAATTTTTATGTTTACTTTTGTAAAGACGGGGTCTTTCTATGTTGCCCAGACTGGTCTCAAACTGCTGGCCTCAAGATGCCCTCCCTCCTCAGCATCTCAAAGTGTGGGGATTACAGGGGTGAGCCACTGCACCTGGGTCAAATTTGGTCAAAGCCACTGTCAAATTCCTTTTGATGTAACCCAGGAAAAATTTTTTCTTTTACGATGCCAAAGTTTACTCACATATAAAATGGGAAGAATGGATGTGAGCTATGGTTACTGTAGCATGGGCAAAGTGATAGGTTTTATGTGCTTTGGGGTCCTCACCTGATAAAGACCTTGGGAAAGTTGTAGAGATGGTAAGGATTTAAGATTCATGGGTGGCATAAGATGGGAGATTGAGTGAAATGAAAGGGGGGAAAAAAGATAATGGCTCAGCTTTCAGAGGCTCTGTGGTAGCTGCTTTCTGAATGGATTGGTATTGAAGAGTATGAACTTATCTACTTCCTTCCTGTAGGTGTGGGCACAGGCAGCTCCTCACTGTGGAATCTGATGGGCAATGCCATGGTGATGACCCAGTATATCCGCCTTACCCCAGATATGCAAAGTAAACAGGGTGCCTTGTGGAACCGGGTGGTAAGAATCTTTCTCCCTCCTGTGTTGGTGACCCAGAAAGGCCTAGAAGTTTCAGCAGTGGCATACTGATTTAATTTTACTGTTTATCCCCCTAGTATTCTGTCTTCTGTGGATATCAAGGATCTTTATTTTTGAGATTATTCTGACCTTCATAATAAATAAATCAGGTATTTAGGAAAATGTTCTGTATTGCCTTAATTATAGCAAATCATTTTTTTTTTTCCTGAAATGTCTAATTCCTGATTGACCCAATAGGGTTTAATAATAACTTAACTCCTGCTTAACTACTTTGTAAGAAGATTGCAAGAAGACCAGACTGCAGTGGCACAGTTATAGTTCACTACAGCCTTAAACTCCGTGGCTCAAGGGATCTTCCTGCCTCAGCCTCCTGAGTAGCTGACACTACAGATATGTGCCACTGCACCTGGCTAATTTTTAAAATATTTTTGTAGAGATGGGGTCTTGTTATGTTGCCCAGGCTGGTCTCAAACTCTTGGCCTCAAACAGCCCTCCTGCCTTGGCCTCCCAAAGCTCTGGGATTACAGGTGTGAGCCACCATGCCTGGTTAAGAGTACTCTTTTAAAGATCCCAGACCTTATCCCAGTATCCCCACCTTGTTATTTCAATTTGAAGAATCTGATATAAAATTTTATTTTCATGTGAAAGCCACTCTGAGCTGTTGGTCATTTTATTTGTCCTTCTCTGGACCTTTTCTAGCTGCATTGTCTTCCTTGAGGTATGGCGGCAAGAAGTGAATGCAGTATTCCTGGTGTGGCTGCACTGTGATTTTGTACAAGTGTAAGATGATGCTTTCTTTTCTGTTTTCAGGGCTCGTTCTACATCTTTTACAACCAATTGACTTTTGGGCATGACTTTGGCATCCTTTGATACTTTCTCTGGAGCTCTCCTAAACTAAGAACTTACTTTTACATGGCTTTTCTTGTTAGTTATAGATAATGAGAAAAGAGAATGATTTCTTTTTCCTCTCAGAAAAGAGAATGATTTCTTTTTCCTCTTCAGGAGGGCAAGAGAAATTTCTACATCAGTCATCTGCACAAACTGGCCCCTTAACCTAGATCATAGTGCTGAGCTCATTTTTGGACAGAGTACAGAGCACTGTGTTCTGGTAGGAGAGATAAAGGACAGTTGAAAGACTGGGGTCGTTGGTCCAGCTCTGTCCCAGTCCTCCTGTGAGCCCTGGGCAGATTATTTAACCTCTTACTTTTCCTTTTCTCCATCTGATAAAGGAGCTTCAGAATACCTGTTTTACTTGCCCACAGGGTTGTTGTGAGGATAAAATAAGACAATAGACTTGAAAAAGCTGTGGCAAGTTAAAATGGTTACAGAAATATGTGTTATGTTATTACACTTCTATAAGTTTGTTGACGGGGCTCTTGTGGGTTACCGAATGATTATGTTCAAGGCCTGATACTCTGCTGCTGTCTTGCTGGGTCTCTGTCTCTACATAACTTTTAGCAGCAGTTCTAGTATGGCATCTGGTTCTTCCTTTTTCAGATTTCTGATACCTGTGTTCTCTGGCTATGGGCTTGTTTCTGAGTTAATAGGATGCATTTGTTTGAGTAGTGGTTCTCAAATTCGGCTATCTATTGGAATTGATGCCTGGATTCACTCCCGGAGATTCTGATCTAATTGGAATAGGGTGCAGCTTGGCCATTGGGATTGTTTAAAACTCATTAGGTAAATCCATTGTGTGGCAGAATTTCAGAACCCCTATTAGAGACATGGTCCTGAGCAAAACATTTTGCTATGGGAGGCCAAGAATCAGTGACAGACATCTCTTGGCTCACTGGGAACTTCTGTGACTGCCCTCTTCCTGGGGACATAATACCTACCTACTGGCAGCTTCCTGCCCCACTGAATTTCACTCTTTCTCTGAAACCTTTTTTTTTTTTTGAGACAAGGTATTATCACTCTGTCACCTAGGCTGGAGTGTAGTGGGACTATCACAGCTCACTGCAGCCTGGACCTCCCAGACTCAAGTGATCCTCCCACCTTAGTCTCTCAAAGTGCTTGAATTACAGGTGTGAGTTACTGTGCCTGGCCTTTCTCTGAAATCTTAACGAAATAGCAGAGAGATCAGAATCCAGAGTGACAAGACAGAGACTGGCTTATCAGAATAGGATAACCTATTGGAGATTTCAGGACCCCTTGCTAAATGCACAAGTACCCAAACCCCTTTCATTTTTACCATGTACTTCTAATATGAACACTTTTGGAAAATACCCCAGAAATTAAAAAAATGAAAACTGAAAATGATCTGACAATATGTTGCCCAGAACAGTCTATTTGGAGAGCCTTTGGCTGAACTCGGCTGATCTGTCTGTTCTTCCTTCACTTCTTTCTTCGCAGTAGACTTTTAAATTTTTTATTATTATTATTATTATTATTATTATTATTTTGAGACAGAGTCTTGCTCTGTCGCCAGGCTGGAGTGCAGTGGCGCGATCTTGGTTCACTGCAACCTCCGCCTCCCGGGTTCAAGCGATTCCCCTGCCTCAGCCCCCTGAGTGGCTGGGACTACAGGTGTGAGCCACCACGCCTGGCTAGTTTTTTGTATTTTAGTAGAGATGGGGTTTCACCATGTTGGCCAGGATGGTCTCAATCTCCTGACCTTGTCTTCATAGTATACTTTTAACCAGAAGCATCCCTAAATGAAGTACCCACTCTGATTTTTTCTTGAAACTGTTCAACTATTTAAAACACTTAACCATCCACTTGCATCCTTCTCCAAGTGCATTTATGCTTCTTGGCCATGGACGGGAGGGTTTGAAGGGCTGTAACTTGCTCTTGTGAGAATTCTGGCTTACCCCTCAGCTTGGCAGAGGGCCAGGTCTAGCTAATTAGGGTTGTTTGTAATATCTGCTAATTATTCCTGGAAGCCTTTGCATAATACCTTAGCTTTTCTTATTCTATTATAATAAATTAGGCTTTGACCTTTCTTTAAATCCAGCTTTTCAGAGTCTTTCTGTCTGAGATGTGATCTTGAGTTATAAATGAGTATGAATTCAGCTATCTCCACTCTAAAAGCCGAGCTACTGTGCTGGGTGGATGTAGGATCACAGGAGTGGACTTTGGTATACTCCTGTCTTTTCCAGCTTTGGAGTTCTGTCCTGTTTCTGTTGGGAAATATTGATAATAATGGGGAGGTTTATTCATTTTCATATTAAATCTCTAAACAGTTCAATCCATTTAATTTTATGACATGAACACATAGCAAGTCTTAGATTTAGGTTTTAACCCTTAGCCTTATGTTACCTGCATTTGTGTTTTCCAAGCCTGTAGATTGCTGGTGTGGTCTTGAGGGGTTTTGCATTTCATGCTTCTCATTGATTCCAATGTCTTTCTCACTTTAGCCATGTTTCCTGAGAGACTGGGAGTTGCAGGTGCATTTCAAAATTCATGGACAAGGAAAGAAGAATCTGCATGGGGATGGCTTGGCAATCTGGTACACAAAGGATCGGATGCAGCCAGGTATTGGGACCCTGTGTTACTCTTTTTTGGGTGTGACAGCCTGCTTTTTCATGTGCCCTCTTTTTGAAAAGGTTCCTTCCCCACAGTGCCAGCTGTTTTCCTTCTCCCTTAATGTACATGGATGAACACTAGCCTATCTAGTCTCTAGAATGGGGTCTGAGTCCTTATAAGCAGCTGAATTTGACTCATCCTGGGGAAGTTGACTGCTTGTTAGTTCTTTCTGAGTCTCCTTGTGAAACTAACTGGCCTGTTGGCTGGATGAAAGCACAGGCTCTACTGAACATGACTGGGTGAGCTGATGTCTTCCAAGCATTTACAGTGAATGATCTCAGCACTGCTGAGTCAAGAGTTATCTATTTTTCTTGTTGTGTAGGAGCTATTTCTCCACATAGATGGCAGGCTCAACCTGATTTGACCTGATCTCTTTTGCAACAAGAAGTAGACCTAGGAAATTCAGTTCTCTCTTGGGGGCATAGGCTTTACCAAGTGTTTGTAAAGCAGAATACCGTAGGGGCGCCGTAGCAACCAGTTTGGATCAGGAAGCTGCCTGAGTGCTAAATAAGGTTGCAGTGGCCTTCTCTCTTTCCCTTGCCTCCAACAACATACAAATACAGATATTTACTGGGCACTTGTTACTTGAACTTTGCTGGGCACTTTTACATGTGTTTTCTCATCTTAAGAGAGGCTTGGGAGTCATTTGAATTTTACTTTTTCCTCCATCATAGTGATATGTTATTCCTTTATCAACTCTTAGCTTTATTTCATTGTTCATCATCTGTTCTCTCTCTCTAGGGCCTGTGTTTGGAAACATGGACAAATTTGTGGGGCTGGGAGTATTTGTAGACACCTACCCCAATGAGGAGAAGCAGCAAGAGGTAATGGCAAGTGTCAGAGCTTAGGTCAGCTGTACTGACATCACAGTTCTTTGTCTTGGAATGTTGTGCAAGAGGGAACAAAGCGGATAGAAAGTGAGGGGTTCTTCATCTATTGAACTTCAAAAGCTAATGTCCTTGTCAGTGTTTTTTTCTAGAGAGAACTGTTTATGAGTGCACAGTCCTTTGGGAATAGCTGTCTTGAACAGGGGCTTTTTCTTTAGTGTTAATCATGTTCTCTCTTGTGCCTGTTAGATAGCTGCTGAAATTGAGCATATTTGGTTGATTGGTGATTTTGCTGCTGGACTAGCACCAGAGCAAGCCAAATTTATGTAACTCAGCTTCCCCTGACTTTTAATCCATCAGTGCTGTGTTCTCTTCTGCAACTTGCACATGCTTTTCAGCATCTTTTCTTCCTCTTCTTAGACCTGAAGAACAGTTCCCCTCGCCCATAGAAAAAGCTATAATTGGCCGGGCGTGGTGGCTCACACCTGTAATCCCAGCACTTTGGGAGGCGGAGGCAGGTGGATTACCTGAGGTCAGCAGTTCAAGACCAGCTTTGCCAACATGGTGAAACCCCATCTCTACTAAATATATAAAAATTAGCCAGGCATGGTGGTGGGCGCCTGTAATCCCAGCTACTTGGGAGGCTAAGACAGGAGAATCACTTGAACCTGGGCAGCGGAGGTTGCAGTGAGCCGAGATCATGACATTGCACTCCAGCCTGGCAGCAGAGTGAGACTCTGTCTCAAAAGAAAAGGCTATAATTAGAAGGAAATTGATGAAAGCCCAGCATTTTGTTGGAACCTAATATCTAGCTGTTGGCAGGCCTTTTTGTTACTTGACCCTAAGGGTTTTTTAGTGCTTATATTGACAGTGGGTTTATACTCTCTCTGTGTCCTATGGCACTGCCATCAGATGGCAGGAAATTATGATAGGTCGTTGCTGGGTATCCTATAGCTAAGTAATACCTAGCGAGGAAGGCAGGATTAGAAATAGAGGCAAAGGTCACTTTATTTTTTTCCCCAACGGTTTATTATGAAAAATTTCAAATTTAAAAAACATTAGAAGGCCAGGCATGGTGGCTCACACCTGTAATCCAAGTACTTTGGGAGACCGAGGTGTGCGGATCACTTGAGGTTAGGAGTTACAGACCAGCCTGGCCAACATTGTGAAACCCTGTCTCTACTGAAAATACAAAAATTAGCTGGGTGTGGTGGCACACGCCTGTAATGCCAGCTACTTGGGAGGGTGAGGCGGAGGTTGCAGTGAGCTGATATGACACCACTGCACTCCAGCCTGAGCCACAGAGCAAGATGGTCACCAAAACAAACAAACAACAAAAAAAATTAGAATAGAGAATGATCATTGTGTTTGTGATGCTCAGATTCAACAGTTAACATTTCCCACAAAGCTCACTTTAGAGAAGGTGGAACGTGAGACCTCAGTTATGAGAATAACCTTTTGTTGTGGATCAGTTACAGTTGCTTCTCTGTTTTCCTTCTGGGCTGTTCTTCATTCCACATACATTAACCACTTTCTAGGTGCCAGGCCCTGGGAATTAGTGAGCATGATAACATGGTCCTTGTACTCAGTAGCACTGAGAATGCTGATGGGGAACTCTGGGGCACTATGGGAGGACATAGCAGGAGCTTCTGACCTGAAGTGGGGCGGTGGTGGTGATGGTGGTGGGGAAGGCTTCTTCCAGGAAGTGTCATTTAGGTTGAGGTCTGCAGAGTGAGGAACCAGTGTTCCATGCCGAGGGAAAAGCATGTGTGAGATCCTAAGGTTTAGAGAGGGGATAATGAGTGTGTGGAAATAAAGTAGAATCAGAGACAGATGAGGCTAGGATGAAAAGCAGCGCCAGTAGTCTTGTCATGTTGCACAGTTCCTGGGGCTGCTGTTCACCTTGTATTCTATGGTGTTAACACTGTAGTCTTGGCATGTTAGCAAGCCCCTGAGACTGAGAAGTGTCTGCTTGGGTGGTTGGTGGCTGGACTGTTTAGATCAGAGCCACAGCAGGCTGAATGTATGTGACTCATGCTCACCATACACCACTTGGAGCCAAGTTCTGAAGGATTGTGATCCTGATGAGGAGCCTGGACTTGATTCTGAAGGGTTAGGTGCATTAAAGGATTTCACTGAGGAGAGGATCATGATCGGATTTATAGTCATGCTGGGGAAATAGTGGTAGTTAGAAATGCATCTGAATAAGAGTTGTAAGCTTTAGGGCTTGACAAGAGTTTTAAACTTGTCTCTCTGAATCTTCCAGAAACAAATTGTTCAAACTCTGTTAGCTTCCATTTCACCATCAGATAGTAGTAATTCTGATTTGAGAAAGTAGAAATTCTGATTTGGGTTGATTTTGTAAGGATTTTGTAGATGTTAATAAAAAATTTTATTTTAGATGGTAAAGATTGAGACATCTTTTCTGGCTAGCTATTGTTATTCTCACTTCCAAGTGTACATTGTAATTCCCAGGACAATTTTTTTTTTTTTTAAATATAGAGATGGGGTTTCACCATGTTGGCCAGGCTGGTCTTGAACTCCTGACCTTGTGATTCACCCATCTCAGCCTCCCAAAGTGCTGGGATTACAGGTGTGAGCCACTGCACCCAGCCCCCAGGACAACTTTTTAAAATATTGACATCCAATCCCGACCCCAGATACTCTGATTTAGTTCCTCTAAAGTACAGTATAGGCAGCCTTACTTTTTTAAAGCTCTCCAGGGGATTCACATGTATAGCTGAGGTTGAGAATCCCCCTGGACTAACATGGGTTCCTTGTTTCCTTGTAAACCTAAATTTAAGGCCGGGTGCGGTAGCTCATGCCTGTATAATCCTAGCACTTTGGGAGGTGGAGGTGGGTGGATCACAAGGTCAGGAGTTCAAGACCAGCCTGGCCAACATAGTGAAACCCTGTCTCTATTGAAAATATAAAAATTAGCCAGACGTGGTGGCGGGTACCTGTAGGCCCAGCTACTCTGGGGGCTGAAGTGGGAGAATTGCTTGAACCTGGGAGGCAGAGGTTGTAATGAGCCGAGACCACGCCATTGCACTCCAGCCTGGGTGACAGAGCGAGACTCTGTGTCAAAAAAAACAAAAAACAAACAACAACAAAAACCTAAATTTAAAAAACTAATAAGGCCGGGCACAGTGACTCATGCCTGTAATCCTACCGCTTTGAGAGGCTGAGGCAGGAGGATCACTTGAGCCCAGGAGTTCAAGAACAGCCTAGGCAATATAGTGAAACCCTGCCTCTGTTAAAAAAAAAAAAATGAAAAGAAGAACTAATAAAATCAGTTCCTGTTTATTAGATGGCTGCTGTATGCCAGGTATGTTGCAAAATATTGTCTTAATCCTTATCAAATCTCCTTATAGTCTGTATTTTTCCCATTTTACTAGTGAGTAAACAGAGGCTTAGAGGTTAAGTGTCTGGCTCAAGGTAATAGCCATTATAAAGTGAAGTGCAGGTCCACCAGATCCAGAAGCTATGCTTTTGTCTATTATGTTCTACCATCTCCCATCCATTTTTTTTTTTCTGTCAGGTTGACTTCTTTCTTGAGAATGGAGACATTTGGCTGGGCGTGGTGGCTCATGCCTGTAATCCAAGCAGTTTGGAGGCCAAGGTGGGCGGATCACCTGAGGTCGGGAGTTCAAGACCAGCCTGACCAACATGATGAAACCCTGTCTTTATTTAAAAAAAAAAAAAAAAAAGAGAGAGAGAGAAGGGAGATTTTTTTTTTTTTTTTTGAGATGGAGTTTCATTCTTGTTACCCAGGCTGGAGTGCAATGGCGCGATCTCGGCTCACCCCAACCTCCGTCTCCTGGGTTCAAGCAATTCTCCTGCCTCAGCCTCCCGAGTAGCTGGGACTACAGGCGTGCGCCACCATGCCCAGCTAATTTTTGTATTTTTAGTAGAGACGGGGTTTCACCATGTTGACCAGGATGGTCTCGATCTCTTGACCTCGTGATCCACCCGCCTCGGCCTCCCAAAGTGCTGGGATTACAAGCGTGAGCCACCGCGCCTGGCCGGAGACATTTGTTATTATTATTTTGTTTTATTTATTTATTTTTTTTGAGATGGAGTCTTGTTCTGTCTCCCAGGCTGGAGTGCAGTGGTGCAATCTCAGCTCACTGCAACCTCTGGCTCCTGGGTTCAAGTGATTCTCCTGCCTCAGCCTCTGGAGTAGCTGGGATTACAGGCACATGCTACCACATCTGGCTAATTTTCGAATTTTTAGTAGAGACAGGGTTTCACCACATTGACCAGGCTAGTCTCAAACTCCTGACCTCAAGTAATCTGCCTTAGCCTCCCAAAGTGCTAGGATTACAGGTGTGAGCCACCGTGCCTGGCCTGTTGATATTATGTTTATATGCTGTCCTATGCAATTTTACTTCTTAGAGCTTATATTTCATCCAGTGAGTATAGAAAGTATCTTCCTTTCTGCATTTCAACACCCTAGAACTGTCTAAGAGGGTAAAATCAAATGTGTTTGTCAGTGGCATGGTCTACTTTGATATACATAAAGGTGCCAGGCATTGTTCTAAGCACTTTCACATATGTTATTTACTTATCCTAACAACCTTTTAGGGTAGATGATAGTATTATCTCTATTTTATGGGTAAGAAACTGAAGTGCATATAGAAAGATTACAGAACTTATTAGTGTCACACATGTAGTGGGTCTGACTCCAGAGACTCCAGTCTGATTATTATTGCTTTATTATTTTGAGCTCATAAAAAGAGGGTGACAAATACTGTACCTTTTGAGAACTTACGAACGACCATGGTATATGTGCAGAAGATGTCCTAGACAAAGAAGACAAGGAGCAGGCAGGAGGTTGTGTGGTACAATTCATGAAATTCCTCGAGATAGTGGTGAAAACGTTTTTCTGGTTTCATGTTTCCTTGTCACCAGAGTCAACATGACCCTATTGCTCAACCTCTTACCACATTTGTTCATGAGGAAATATTGGGAAAATCATAGCACCCAGTAATGCAGATGAGAAGGGGGTGAGATAATTCAGTATATAATTAGAGTTTAGGCTTGGCACTCTGAAATCAGGAGGGATTATTCAAAGATACACATCTTCAGTGTTCCCATCAGCAGTATAGCAATTGTAGTTTACATGGGTAAACTGAGAGCATCAATACTGGGGAATACAAGGTACCACTCATGCCACAGGGAGGTTGCCAGATCATAATGGAAAATCTGGATAGATCTATAACAAGTAAAGAGATTGAATTAGTAATAAAAATGACCCATAGAGAAAATGACTCATCAGGCTTAGATGGTTTCACTCGTGAATTTTACCAAACATATAAAGTAGGATTAATACCAATTTTTTTCAAACCCTTATATAAAATATAAGAGGTGGGAACACTAACTCATTCTGTGAAGCCAGTATTATCCTGATACCAAAGCCAGACAAAGACATCACAGGAGAACTATAGACCATTATGTCTAATGAATACAGACAAAAAAATCCTCGGTGGAAAACTAGTGAACTAGATCTAGCAGCAGATAAAAAGGATTATATACCATGAACAAGTAAGTGTTTGTATTCCAGGAATTCAAGTTTGGTTTTTCTGTTTGTTTTTTGAGATGGGATCTCACTCTATCACTCAGGCTCGAGTGCAGTAGTGTGATCACTGCTCACTGCAACCTTCACCTCCTAGGCTCAGTCCTCCCACCTCAGCCTCCCTCCCAGTGGCTGGGACCACAGGCATGTGCCACCACACCTGGCTAAATTTTGCATTTTTTGTAGAGACAGGGTTTCTCCATGTTGTCCGGACTGGTCTCAAACTTCTATGCTCAGGTGATTCGCCTGCCTTGGCCTCTCAAAGTGCTGGGATACAGGCATGAGCCATCACATCAGGCCCCTCAAATGTGGTTTAACAGCTGAAAATTAATATAATATACCATACTCATATACTAAAGGACAAAAAACATAATAATCTCAATAGAGAAAAAGTGACAAAATTTTATACCTCTTGATAATTAAAACACTCAACAAATTAAGAATAGAATTTCCTCAACCCGATAAAGGGCATCTGTGGAAAAACTCACACCTAATGTGTGTGTGTTTGTATGTGTGTATGTGTGTGTGTCACACACACATTTATTTTTTATTTTTATTTTTTTGAGATAGAGTCTCGTTCTGTTGCCTGAGCTGGAGTGCAGTGGCACGATCTCGGCTCACTGCAACCTTTACCTCCCAGGTTCAAGCAATTCTCCTGCCTCAGCCTCCCAAGTAGCTGAGATTACAGATGTGCTCCACTACACCTGGCTAATTTTTATGTTTTTAGTGGAGACGGGGTTTCACAATGTTGACCAGGCTAGTCTTGAACTTCTGACCTCAAGTGATCCACCCGCCTCAGCCTCCCAAATTGCTGGTATTACAGCACGTTGAGCCACTATGCCCCACCTTTTTATTTTTTTGAGACAGAGTCTCACTCTCATCCAGACTGGAGTGCAGTGGCATGATCTCTGCACACTATAACCTCTGCCTGCTGGGTTTAAGCAATTTTCCTGCCTCAGCTTCCTGAGTAGCTGGGATTATAGGCGCCTGCCACCATGCCTAGCTAATTTTTGTATTTTTAGTAGTAATGGGATTTTGCCATGTTGGCCAGACTGGTCTTGAACTCCTGACCTCAGGTGATCTGCCCATCTCGGCCTCCCAAAGTGTTGGGATTACAGGTGTGAGCCACCGCGCCTGGCTAGAAAAACCCACAGCTAACATATTTAATGGTAAAAAACTGAATTATTTCCTTCTAAGATGAGGAATAAGACAAGAATATTCACTCTTATCACTTCGGTTTAACATCGTACTGGATGATCTAGCCAGGGCAAGTAGACATGAAAATGAAATAAAAGACATCCAGATTGGAAAGGAAGTAAAACTATTTCTATTTGCAGATGACAGAATATGGAAAATCCTAAGGAAGCCACACACACACAAAAACCCATTAAAACTACTAAATGTTAGCAAGGTTGCAGGATACAAGATCAGTATACAAAAATCAGGTGTATTTCTCTTTTTTTTTTTTTTTTTTTTGAGACAGTCTCACTCTGTTGCCCAGGCTGGAGTGCAGTGGCATGATCTCAGCTCACTGCGACATCTGCCTCCCGGGTTCAAGTGATTCTTCTGCCTCAGCCTCCTGAGTAGCTGGGATTACAGGCGTGCGTCACCATTCCTGGCTCATTTTTGTATTTTTGGTAGAGATAGGGTTTCACCATATTGGTCAGGCTGGTCTCAAACTCCAGACCTCTTGATCCACCTGCCTCCGCCTCCCAAAGTGCTGGGATTATAAGTGTGAGCCACCGTGCCCAGCAAATAAGGTTTATTTCTATATATTTGCAGTGAACAATTTGAAAATGAAATGAGAAAATAACTCTGTTTGCACTAATATCAAAAAGAATAAAATACTTAGAGGTAAATTTAACAGAAAAACTTTGACAACTGCAAAATATTGTTGGAGCCAGGTGTGGTAACTCACACCTGTAATCCCAGCACTTATGGGAGGGCTGAAGTGGGAGAATCGCCTTAGGACAGGCGTTTGAGATGAGCTTGGGCAACATAGCAAGAACTTGTCTCTACAAAAAATAAAATTAGCCTAGTGTGCTGGGTGATGCATGCTACCCAGGAAGCTGAGGGGGAGGTTCGCTTAAGTTCAAGAGGTTGAGGATTGAGGCTGCGGTGAGCCATGATCACACCACCGCACTACAGCCTCAGTGACAGAGCAAGACCCTGTGTCAAAAATGAAATAAAGTAAAAAAAAATTATTGGAATAAATTAAAGAAGATCCATGTAAATGGAAAGATGTCCCATGGCATGGGTTGGAAGACTTAGTATTGTAAAGATGGCAGTACTCCCCAGTTTGCTCTATGCAGTCCCTACCTCTCAAAAACTTAGCTGGCTTCTTTACAAAAATTGACAAGCTGATCTTAAAATCCATATGGAAATTCGAGGGACTCAGAATAACCAAATTAATCTTGGCAAAGAAGACTGAAGTTGTAGTACTTACACTTTCTGATTTCAAAACTTACTACAAAGCTACAGTAATAAAGACAGTGTGCCACTAGCATCCGGATAGACATATGGATGAGTGGAATAGAATTGAGAGTCTAGAAATAAACTGTCACATTTAATCAATTAATTTTCAACAAGAGTGCCAAGATAATTCACTGGGGGAAAGAATCATCTTTTCAACAACTATTTTCAGCAACTTATTTTCCACTTGCAAAATAATGAAGTTATCCCCTATTTCACACCACACAGAAAATTTAACTCGAAATGGATGAGAGATCTAAATGTAAAAGTTAAAACTATAGAACTTTTGGCCAGGCACGGTGGCTCACACCTGTAATCCCAGCATTTTGGGAGGCCACGGTGGATGGATCATGAGGTCAAGAGATCAAGACCATCCTGGCCAACATGGTGAAACCCTGTCTCTACTAAAAATACAAAAATTAGCTGGGCGTGGTGGCACACGCCTGTAGTCCCAGCTACTCAGGAGGCTGAGGCAGGAGAATTGCTTGAACCCGGGAGGCAGAGGTTGCAGTGAGCCGAGATCCCACCACTGCACTCCAGCCTGGCGCCTGGCAGCAGAACAAGACTCTGTCTAAAAAAAAAAAAACTATAAAACTTTGAGAAAAATAATATAGAATTGATTCTTCTTAACTTTGGATCAGGCAGTTGTTAGATGTGACCCCAAAAGCAAAAGCAACCAAAGAAAAGGATAAATTCGACTTCATCAAGATTGAAACCTTATATGTTTCATAGGACATCATTAAGGAAGTAAAAATAACCCACAGAATGGGAAAATATATATGCAAATCATATCTTATTAGGGATTTGTTTGAAACATAAAGAACTATTACAAATCAATAATAAGACAACCAAATTAGAAAATGGGCAAAAGATCTTAATACGTATTTCCCCAAAAGAGATAATACAAATGGCCAAGAAATGTAGAAAGAGGCTCAGCATCATCAGCCATCAGGGAAATGCAAATCAAAACCATAAGACACTATTTTATACCTGCTAGAATGGCTAAAATAAAAAAGACAGTGACAGATGTTTGCAAGGATATGAAGTAATTGGAACCCTCTACACTGCTGGTGGAAATGTAAAATGGTGCAGTTGCTTTGGAAAAGTTTCACATTTCTTCAAATAACTAAACATAGACTTTATATGATCTAGCAATTCATATAATTGCTTTTCACACTCATAGGTATGTACTTAAGGGAAATGAAAACATCTACACAGAAGCTTTTTTTTTTTTTTTTGAGATGGAGTGTTACTCTGTTGCCCGGACTGAAGTGCACTGGCATGATCTCAGCTCACTACAACCTCTACCTTCCAAGTTCAAGTGATTCTCCTGCTTCAGCCTCCCAAGCAGCTGGGATTACAGGTGCATGCCAGCACGCCTGGCTAATTTTTATATTTTTAGTAGGTATGGGGTTTCGCCATGTTGGCCAGGCTGGTCTCGAACTCCTGACCTCAAATGATCCGCCCGCCTTGGCCTCCCGAAGCGCTTGGATTACAGGCACGAGCCACTGCACCTGGCCTACACAAAAACTTTTATATGAATGTCCATAGCAGCATTGTTCGTAACAGCCAAGAAATGGATACAACTTAAAATGTCCATCAACTGATTATAGCAGGGGTCCCCAACCCCCAGGCAATGGACTGATACTGGTCCAAGGTCTGTTAGGAACTGGGTTGCACAGCAGGAGGTGAGTGGTGGGTGAGCAAGTGAAGAATCATCTGTATTTACAGCTGTTCCGCATCGCTCTCATTACTGCCTGAACTCTGCCTCTTCTCAGATCAGTGGTGGGACTAGATTGTCATAGAAGTTCAAACCCTATTGTGAACTGAGCATGTCAAGGATCTGGGTTTCTCCTTATGAGAATCTAATGCCTGATGATCCGTCACTGTCTCCCATCACCCCCACATGGGACTGTCTAGTTGCAGAAAAACAACTTCAGGGTTTCCACTGATTCTACATTACGGTGAGTTGTATAATTATCTCATTATATATTATAATGTAATAATAATAGAAACAAAATACACAATAAATATTATGTACTTCAATCATCCCAAAACCATTCCTCCCTACTCCTGGTTCATGGAAAAATTGTCTTCCACAAAACCAGTCCCTGATGCCTAAAAGGTTGAGGACCACTAGAATAGAGAATAAACAAAATGTGATATATTCATACAATGGAATTATCAGCATTGAAAATAATTAAGTATCACTGGGTGTGGTGGCTCATGCCTATAATGCCAACACTTTGGGAGGCTGAGATGGGTGGATTGCCTGAGCCTAGGAGTTTTAGACCAGCTTGGGCAACATAGGGAGACCCTATCTTTACAAAAAAAATTAAAAAAAATTAGCTGGGCATGGTGGCACATGCCTGTGGTGCTACTTGGCAGGCCAAGGCAGGAGGATTGCTTGAGTCAGCGAGGTCAAGGTTGTAGTGAGCTATGATTGCCACTGCAGTGTAACCTGAGTGACAGAGCAAGACTTTCAAAAGGAGAAAAAAAAAAAAAAAAAGTGGAAGTGATTGGAGTAATTGCAGGCACAGTGGCTTATACTTGTAATTCCAGCACTTTAGGAGACCATGGTGGGTGGATCACTTGAGCCCAAGACTTTGAGGTTGCAATGAGCCTTGATCAAACCACTGTACTCCAAGCCTGGGAGGCAAGAACCCATCTCAAAAAAAATAAATAAATAAAATAAAATTAAGTATTGGTATATGCTCCTACATGGATGACCCTTGAAAACATTATGCTAAGTGAAACCAGTCACAAAAGACCCACATGTTGTATGATCCCATGCATATGAAATGTCAGGAACAGGCAAATCTGTAGAGACATTAGTGGTTTTCTAGGGCTAGAGTGATGTGGGGTGGTTATGAGCAGAGTGACTACTAGTAGGCATGGGGTTTCTTTATCAGGTGATGAAAATGTTTTAAAATTGGTTGTAGTAATCATCATAACTTTGAATATACTAAAAGCCATTAAATTATATACTTTAAGTGAATTTTGTGGTCTGTGAATTATATCTCAGTATTGTAGTTATTTTTTTCTTTTAAAAATTTTTTAAAATTTTATTTTGCTTATTTATTTATTTATTTTTTTGGTGCTGTGATTCGGATTGTAGTTATTTTTTTAATGTTGATTAAAAGATGACCTGCGGCTAGGCATAGTACCCCATGCCTATAATCCCAGCACTTTGGGAGGCCAAGGCAGGAAGATGACTTGAGTCCAAGAATTTGAAATCAGCCTATGCAACATAGCAAGTCCCTGTCTTTACAAAAAAATCTAAAAAGAGATAAAAATAACCTGATTATCTTTTCTTGTCACTATCAAGTCATCAGCTGATGATCATCACTTTCTCACATGAACCCAGATATTGGTGAAAGGTTTGTAGGCAACTCAGTAGCAATCTTGGAGCTACAATGTGTTTTCGTTGAAATCAGAGTGTAATGAACGAAAAGAGGCCTTCCTGAATGAGAGCACAGAGTGCAGCCATTGCAATCTTGGCCTTCATTCTTTTCTGTGATATGTTTGGGCCTCACTCCTGGGGAGGCAGAAACAGCTAGAGAGTGGGGAGAACAGCCTTCTGGCCTTCCTAGATTTAGCCAACTTGGGATTCGTGTTTGAGGTACTTGCCATGGTTTTTTTTTTTTTTTGATGTGGTGATTGGTTTTGCCTCCTTTGAACTGGAAGAAAATTAACAATACCATGCCATTCAGTTAAAAAAACATTTTCTCAAGTCTTTTTTTTTTTCCTTTTGAGACAGTCTTGCACTATTGCCCAAGATGGAGTTAAGTGGCACAATGATAGCTCACTGCAGCCTGGCTTAAGCAGTCTTGCCTCAGCCTCCTGACTAGCTGGGACTATAGGTATACCATCATACCTGGTTAATTTTTATTTTTTTTTTGGCTGGGTACAGTGGCCAACGCCTATAATTCCAGCACTTTGGGAGGCTGCAGTGGGTGGATTACTTGAGGTCAGGAGTTCAAGACCAGCCTGGCCAACATGGTGAAACCCAGTCTCTACTA
Organism: Sapajus apella; assembly: GCF_009761245.1. NCBI lineage: Eukaryota > Metazoa > Chordata > Mammalia > Primates > Cebidae > Sapajus > Sapajus apella. The sequence goes on along the minus strand of NW_022437029.1, from coordinate 687,672 downwards.
AGAATACAAAAATTAGCTGGCCGTGGTGGCACACGCCGGTAATCCCAGCTACTTGGGAAGCTGAGGCAAGAGAATCGTTTGAATCCAGGAGGTGGAGGTTGCAGTGAGTTGAGATTGTGCCACTGCATTCCAGCATGGGTGACAGAGTGAGACTTGGTCTCAAAAAAAAGAAAAAAAAATATTTTTTTTGTAGCAATGGTGTCTTGCTATGTTGCCAAAGCTGGTCTCGAACTCCTGGACTCAAGTGACCTCCTGCTTTGGCCTCCCAAAATGCTGGGTTTACAGGCGTGAACCACCACGCTCGGCCCCCCTCAAGTTTTTATCTTGATGAAGACACTGATCCCAATATGGTCTCTTTACTTTTGGCAGAGAGAATTTTACATATGTTTCTTTTCTGAGACAGTGAAAGAGGGAGAGAGGAAGAAAGTAAGGGCCAGTGCTCCAGAGGATGCTTATCCCTAGGTTAATTCTTTACTTTTCTTTGGATTTTGACCCTTTTGAGACTCTGATTAAAGTGTTGGACCCACGGAAAGAGGCACGTACATATAGGAATTGACATGATTTTGGGAGATGTGAAGATCCCTTCTCTATAGAATTGATGGCTCTTCTCATTAACAAAAAGTATTGACCTACTGTCAGAATGATGGTCAGCAGTGAAATTAACAAATACATAATGGGCTGGCTGTCTTCTAAAATTTGGTACTTGTAATCTGGGTGGGTAGGTTATAAAGGTCAGTGGTTAGGGCACACCTCTAATTTAGTCTCCTGATTTTGGAGTACTCTTTTTTGAAGTTCTCAAATTACTTGATTTGAGTTTGCTCTAGTAGGGTCACAACTAAGATAAATGAGATTAAAATTATTCCATGAGTTTCTTTTTTCTTTTTTTTTAATTTAATTTAATTTTATTTTATTTAAAGACAGGGTTTCACCATGTTGGTCAGGCTGGTCTTGAACTCCCGACCTCAGGTAATCCATCCACCTTGGCCTCCAAAGTGCTTGGATACAGGCGTGAGCCACCATGCCCGGCCTGTGAGTTTCTTAAGAGATTGTGATGATATTCAGGTATATGAAGATCTTCTAGGCCTGGAAGTGCCACTTTTTTGTGTCCTCCAGTTGAGAAGCTGTGAGTCCTAGGACAGAGTTCCTAGTATAGCTTAATGGGAGTCTGAGGGCTTACCGAGCAAGGGCCTTCTCAGGCTGCTTAGAAATGTGCAAAGAACCTCACTGATCTTCTTTTCACTTTAAATAGGGTGGATATTGTCTCCTCATTATCCAGATTTCTGTATAAAAGGCTGGATGAAGATGACTGTAGGACTAGCAGCTTACACAGCTTTGAAAGTGAAAAGTGACAGGTCTACCTGTGAAAGTGACAGTGCGTTCTGCTAGTGGTCCTAGGTAGGATGAAATGGAGGGGTAGTGGGAGTGCTTCACATCTAGTAGCATTTAGTAGAAGGCATTTATTAATTATTTTTATATACATTACAGAAAAATCAGAAAATGCCGAAAAAACAAAAGTGTACAAACATTTTTTTAAAATCAAAGGCATTGCATCTTGTTGTAAATATTTTTAAAACCTTTTAAAATTTTTGAAAATATACAGATATATAGAAAAACAGAGAAAAAAAGAAAAATTGAGAGTATGGTAAATACTAGATTCAGATTAATCTTTATTTGATAATAATTTCATACTTACAATTAAGTTATAAGAATACAACAGATCTAGTTGGCTCTTTGGGGGGAAAAAGTACAACAGAGAATTTTGGAATGTTTTTCACCCAGATTTCCAAAAATGTTAATGTTTTACTACATTTGCTTTGTCCTTTTTTTTATATTTAACTTTTTTTTTTTTTTGAGACAGGTTTTGTTCTGTCACCCAGGCAGCTGGAGTGTAGTGGCACAATCACAACTCACTGTAGCCTCAACCTCCCAGGCTCAATAGATAGCCTCCCAAGTAGCTGGGACTACAGGTGCATGCCACCAAGCCCAACTAATTTTTTGTAGAGACGGGGCTTTGCCATGTTGCCCAGACTGGTCTCAAACTCCTGGGGTCAAACAGTCCTCCAGCCTCCGTCTCCAAAAGTGCTGGGATTACAGGTGTGAGCCACCATACCCAGCCATTCTTTTCTTTAATCTCTTTGTGTGTGTGTGTGTGTGTCTGCGTATGTGTGTCTTGCATGTCTGTTTGTGCTTGTGTCCTTTTTTCTTGCTGTCATGATGCCTCCTTAATCCTAAATACTTGTGTGTGTGTGTGTGTGTGTGTGTGTGTGTGTGTGTGTGTGTGTTTAAAAAAAATTCTTTTATGTAGCCATAGCACAGTGATCAAAATCAGGAGGTTAACATTTATTTATTTATTTATTTATTTATTTATTTAGATGGAGTCCCACTGTTGCCCAGGCTGGAGTGCAGTGGTTCAATCTCAGCTCACTGTAATCTCTGTCTCCCAGGTTCAAGTGATTCTCCTACCTCAGCCTCCCGGGTTCAAGTGATTCTCCTACCTCAGCCTCCTGAGTGGCTGGAATTATATGCGTGCACCACCATGCCTGGCTAATTTTTTTGTATTTTTAGTAGAGACGGGGTTTTGCCATGTTGGCCAGGCTGGTCTCGGACTTTTGACCTCAGGTGATATGCCTACCTTGGCCTCCCAAAGTGGTGTGAGCTACCTTGCCTGGGCCAAAATCAGGAAGTTAACATTTATAACAATACCATTATCTAATCTGCACACCTTATTCATATTTCACCAATTGTCTTGATATGTCCTTCATAATGAAAGAAACTATGTTGTATTCAGTTGTTACATCTCTCCTCTCCTTTAATCTGGAACTATTCTGCAGTGTTCTCTTTGTGCTTCAGAGTACATACTGTTTAGACTTGATTTTTAAAAAACAGTACATATGAAACATTTTTCCATATTGAGAGATATTGAAAGCAGTGTATCCCAGTGATTGAGTCAGGGATCTGGAGCCAAACTACTTGGTTTCAAATCCTGATTTTATTGCTTAATGCCTATGTTATTCTGGACAAGTTTTTTTAACCTGTGAAATGAGGGGTACTGATACTACCTCATAGGATTGTGAAAATTAAATAAATGCAAATGTGCTCATCACTGAGCTCAGTACCTGGCACAGACTGAGTGCTCAGTAAACGCTAGCTATTATTCACACCATTCAGTGGATTCCTAAGGGACATTTTGCAAACATTTTAGTTCTGTTCTGTCTTCTTCTCCCCTCCCACCCTTCTTTTCTTCATATCTGGTTTCCAGAAAGCATACGGTCAGCTTACTAGACTATGGTATGGTTTGAGATGGAAAACACTGCTGTTAAAGAGTGGTTCCCATTTGCTAGTGTATTGTTTGGTAACAGAGTTTTCACTGGTGCAAAAATCATAATAGTGAAGTTGTTTTTCATAAGTGCTAAATGTATTCAGTTGTTTCGTTATGAAATTACATGGTTCTCATCTTTTAGTGTTAAAGTATTTCATAAAATGATGTTTTTTATTGATTATTGTTCTGTCATTATTGTATTTTAATATTTTTAGTAGGCAGTAAAAAGAAAACAAATATAATACTCTCCAAAATGTTTTTGGAAATATTAATGGTTTATGGCAGCCAGTGGTCTGGGAATTCATGCTTTAAAAGATCTGTGTTTTCTGGCCGGGCATGGTGGCTCACGCCTGTAATTCCAGCACTTTGGGAAGCCGAGGTGGGTGGATCACCTGAGGTCAGGAGTTTGAAACCACTCTGACCAACAAGGTGAAACCTCGTCTCTATTAAAAAAATAAAATAAAAAAAAAAAAATCTGTGTTTGACTTTGTGCTTATATATATATGAGTCCCTGTGAATGATACTTGTATCTAGAAATATATTAGTCACTGACTGAATGTTATTGACTGCCTCCTGAATGCCAGACATTGTACTAAATGCTTTGCATATCTCATTTCATCTTCATAATGAACCCTGTGAGCTTTGTATTGTTCTCCCTGTTTACAGTGAATAAATGGAATCTCAAAGAGGTGATATCATCCACCCAAGGTTACGCAGCTCTGAGTGACATAACTGCAGTTAGAACTCAGGTCTTCCTGGCTGGCTGCGGTGGCTCATGCCTGTAATTCCAGCACTTTGGGAGGCCGAGGTGGGCAGATCACCTGAGGTTGGGAGTTAGAGACCAACCTGGCCAACATGGAGAAACCTCGTCTCTAACTAAAGATATAAAATTAGCTGGGTATGGTGGGACATGCCTGTAATCCCAGCTGCTTGGGAGGCTGAGGCAGGAGAATTGCTTGAACCTGGGAGGTGGAGGTTGCGGTGAGCCGAGATTGTGCCACTGTACTCCTGGCAACAAGAGCAAGACTCCATCTCAAAACAAAAAGAATTCAGGTCTCTCTAATTACAGAGGCCATTTGGAATTTTAGCCTCCAATCCATAAATCCACAAGCTAATGGATGTCTTTTCCATGAAGATATGCTGAAGGTACAGTTATCCTGTAGAGGTCTTCAAAAACTTTTTAAAAAGTAGTCTGTAGCACAAAAAGTTGGAAACAGGCTGGGCGCCGTGGATCACACCTGTAATCCCAGCACTTTGGGAGGCCAAGGCAGGTGGATCACACAGTCAAGAGATCAACACCAGCCTGGCTAACATGGTGAAATCCCGTCTCTACCAAAAATACAAAAATTAGCTGGGCGTGGTGGCAGGTTCCTATAATCCCAGCTACTCTGGAGGCTGAAATACGAGAATCACTTGAACCCAGGAGGCAGAGGTTTCAGTGAGCCGAGATGGCGCCACTGCGCTCCAGCCTGGGTGACACAACAAGACTGTCTCAAAAAAATAGGTGAATGTTTATCATTTCTGGTGACTCTTAAATTAGGAATTAAACTACCACCTTACCTGAACCAGTGTGATTCTTTAGCCTTTGGTTCTATCTTATAGGCTGCTTTCTAGGGGAAAAACAAAGTTGCTGTGTGAAATTAGTGGTTATCTAAGACATACTTCAAGAACTCTTGACTAAGAGTAGAAAATAAGATGGCATTTAATGACTTACAGTAATGTGAGGTTAAAAGTTGAAGGCCAACTTGTGTTGCTGAAGTAGACAGATTCTGTCTAGCTGCAAAGCTGTAGGGCTCCCTGTCGGGTGCAGTGTTTCTTCAATTTGGCTGCACATCACAGTCTTCTGTGGTGCTTTTTAAAAATTCATAGTTTTGGCTGGGCCTCTGTAATCCCAGCACTTTGGGAGGCAGGGTGGGTCATGAGTTTGAGACCAGCCTGACCAACATGGTGAAACCCCATCTTTACTAAAAATACAAAAATTATCTGGGCGTGATGGCGCATGCCTATAATTCCAACTACTCAGGAGGCTAAGGCAGGAGAATTGCTTGAACCCGGGAGGCAGGGTTGCAGTGAGCTGAGATTGTGCCACTGCACGCCAGCCTGGGTAACGGAGAGTGACTGTCTCAAACAAACAAACATAATCCTGCACCCCACTCTAACCCTACTGATTGAGACTCTGACCGAGGGACCCATGTATATGTGTAGTTAACAAGCTCCTTCAGGTGATCCCAAGGCCCAACTTGCCTCTGGCTATTACCTGGAATTGAATCCATACCAGCCTTGTGAAGAGTAATGCACCCTTAGGCTAAGGATTGCTGTCTCTTTATTATTTGTTTATTTATTTTCTAAGCAGCTAACACAGGAGGTTGCAACTTAAACTTCTAATCCAGGTTACTGGAGGTGATGAGTAAAGCAAGTCTTGGGTTCATCAGAGCTCCACAGGGCATTTTTGATCCCTTTTCCTTAATTGTCACAGAAATTATGAGTTTTCTCAGATGCCAGTTTCTGTAAACTGCTTGATAACGTGCTCATTGTTTCCTTGTTCTGAATGGTAGTTGTGGAAGAGTAACTTTATGCCAGTTTAATCATACACTGATTGATGTCATGTGTTTCTGTGTTCTGTATGCATTCTGCCAGTGGCATAAGAGGAGGACAGCAGGGGAGCTCCACTGCGATCTTGGACTCCTGGCTGTGGCCCATAGGACCCAGTGCTGTGGCTGCTGCCTTCCCTCACTGCAGCCTCTTCTCATGAGCTGTGATTCTGACTCATCTGGCTTCCAGTTGCTTGAGTGTATCCTCCTCATGCTTCTTGTGCCCTCAAATTCGGTGGACTCCCTCTAACTACTTGAGTCACAGTTCAGGTGTTGCCTCCTCAGTGAGAGGTTCCCTCACCAGCCTCTTGCATTACCTATTTTATTTTTATCATAGCATTTATAACTATCTGAAATAATTTTATTTACTTGTTTGTTGTCTTTTCCGCCGTAATCTTAATTCCATGAGAGCAGATACCTGTCTGTATTGTTTCTCATTGGACCCTAAGCATCTGGAACAGTATCTGGCTTATAGTAGGTGTTTACTATGAAAGCTTTCAGGTCTGTACCCTCGCCTACCTGACCCACAGGACAGAACTGAGCTGAGCTTGTGTGGGTACCTCTTGTTGCTAATGGCTTAGAACTGCGGCTGTTTCCTGGAGCAGAGCTTGATACCCTTATGCCTGATGATTCTTCTAAATCTGTCATTCTACAATGCCCCCAAGGAGCTTCTTCCTTGCCCATGTGTTCTAGGTTAGAATGACAATAGTTATTTGGAAATATATGACCATAAGGCTCAGTTTGAGGGTTAATGATCACTCTGGATTAGAATTCGTTTCATAGTCTCTCAAGTTGCAGGATTTTGGTCTTCTGGGGATGAGCTGTATCCTGGGATCTTGGATAGTAAAGGACATTTTGAATTTGGAAGAATTTAGCCTTGTTTGTCTCTTCTTTCCCCTTGCTGTAGAAATATAGTAGGCTAGGTGCAGATAAACTTGAGACTGACTCCCAGAGACATAAATGGGGCATGCCTGGACAGCGTACTGCTATGTGTTTTATAAAGTGCCTTCAGAAAGCTTCAGGATGCTCCATGGGTTACAGTGGTCTTCCTAGGGGACCCCTTTGAGAATCTGATGTAGTAACAGACCCTTTCCTCAGAAAAACGTACAAGCTGCTTCTGTGCATAAGTTTTGCCTATCATCTTGAGGGGTGCAGAGACTTCACGGATGCCCTTCAGGGACCCTAAAATTCTGTTTGGGGATTTAAGTTGGTTTGTTCATCCAACAAAGCTGAGTCATAGCTCTTCTGTGGCTGTGTCTCTCTGACTTGGTCTCCTGTCTTCTGTGCCCTATCTTGTTTTTATCATAACCTGCTGGACTCTGTCAGGCCCAGAAGAGGCGATATTCTCCAGGAGTCCAGGTACTCAGTTCTTGACCCATCATGAGCATCCCTCATTCCCTTGTGTCTATCCAACATTTGTTGCCATTTCAAGTCCATGTGGTGGTTGTGTCAGGAGTCCCCAGTCTCTGGTCTCGACTGCATCTCCACCTTGCATGTTGACTGTGTGGGACAAAGGGACAGAAACTCCCCAAAGGACTCGCATGCCTCATGTTTCCCCTTCCTTTCACCACCCTGCCTCTCTGCACTACCTTGGCATTGGGCTTGTTCTGGAATGATTAATTCACCATTTCTAAGGAAGGATTGCTCCTACAACTCTACTGGGGAGAGAGGGCCTCTGAAATTGATGGGAAAATGAGTGGTTTATGGAGAAACCTGCAGTTATCTCCCTGTTAGGGGAGAACCTTGCCCTCTTATTATTATTATTGGGAGAAGTTATATGTGGAGGAGGCTTAAGTGGACTGGAAAGTCTTTTGACTAAGGACAGTCATTGTGGCTGGCTGAGCCCATCCAACAACCCCATTCTGTTTTCTTTCTGAGTTCTAATCAATTTAGCTTCATATGCTTCTAGAATTTTAGAAATGAAAAGAGCTATCCTGAATGGAAAGATTCCCCTGCTCAAACAGGAATTTTCGGAATACCCGCTGTGTGCAGAACCGTATTTGGGAGGAGACGGGGCTGAAGTGCAGACGTGAAGACGTGTAATGAATGAATTTTTTCTTCAAGAAGCTCATGTGGCAGTTGGGGAGATAGGTACATATAGTATTAGGCAGTTTATAAATGCCAAATGATGACCTTGGGGAGCATTCAAGTCAGACTCCAGTGTCTTAGGGGTACCATTTCAGGCCCACCCCAGTTCAAGAGCCAAGAGAATTACTGAAGGCAAATATCAAGTGTAGTTGCTTCCTGGGCCCATTTCCCTTGGGGGGCCATCTGAATGTGGGCTCTCAGGGGCTGTTGACAGTGAGGCCAAGTGGCCACCTAGTCTGCTGTAAAGGGCTCAGCTTGTATGTGCAGAATCCCTGTTGCTGTTTGTACAGGCGTTCCTACGTGCTCTTCCTTAGCATCTGCTTTCCCCCCTGCTTCCCAGCGGGTATTCCCCTACATCTCAGCCATGGTGAACAACGGCTCCCTCAGCTATGATCATGAGCGAGATGGGCGGCCTACAGAACTGGGAGGCTGCACGGCCATTGTCCGCAATCTTCATTACGACACCTTCCTTGTGATTCGCTATGTCAAGAGGCATTTGACGGTGAGTCCTTGTCCCAGACCAGATGGTGGTGTGGGCTGTGTTGCTCTTGCTCCCATGGCCTGACCCTGATTTATCTCCCTTTTTATTCTAGATAATGATGGATATTGATGGCAAGCATGAGTGGAGAGACTGTATTGAAGTGCCCGGAGTCCGCCTGCCCCGTGGCTACTACTTTGGCACTTCCTCCATCACTGGGGATCTCTCAGGTACTGTCACACACACTCTTTATTTGCCCTGACTGTGGCCTCTTCTCAATACCCAGGGCTCGGTGAGGCTTCTCACAGGGGAGAACCAGAGGAGCAGTGCTCTGGAAGCAGGCGCCCCAAGATTGCTTCTCTTTCTGCATTCTTATATCCACATTCCTTAAAAAACCCAGGCCCAGGCTTTTCTAGTATAGTTGTTACTAGAAGATGGTTGGTGCTAATAGAAAGCAGCATTTGCCCCTTCATTAAGCTGGCTCTTCTAGCCTGTATCGTGAGTTCCTTGCTTTATAATGTCTACTGTTAGGCTCCTCTCCATCCACCCACTAATGTACCTCGTTCCCCTTCGTTAGCAAAGCTTCTCCTTGACTCTGCCATCCCTCTTCTGACCCCAGACTCTCATTTTGCTGAAACTTTTTAATGTGTTGTATGTATAGATGTTTTTTTTGTTTTGTTTCCTAGCGTCCACCTCCTTAGCATGCTGCCTTCAGACCTGTGCTCTACCCTTGCCATGTTCAGTGCTCTATTCTCAATCTCAATCTTTGTCCTCCTTAGCTTAATTAACCCATTACTCTGAAACTCTTGCCTTCTTGACTTATGTGACATTAACAGCACCTGGTTCTTATCCTTTTCTGTGTTCTCTGGTTTCTTTTTCTACTTGTGCCTGATTCTTACCTTCTCATTTATACACTTACTGTCTTTCTTTGCTTTAGCCCCAATCATAACGTCTTTTGGGAAGAGAAAGAGAACTGAACTTTTTTTTTTTTTTTTTTAGAGATGGGGTTTCTCCATATTAGCCAGGCTGGTCTCGAACTCCTGACCTCAGGTGATCCGCCCACCTCGGCCTTCCAAAGTGCTGGGATTACAGGCGTGAGCCACTGCGCCTGGCCGAGAACTGAACTTTTGTTTCTTTTGATTAATTTGTTCTGGATAAAGCTAGTTTGGAATAGAACTTTCTTGTGGCAAAATGGAAAGGCAGATACCCATCTGAAACAGCTGACAGCTAGTGCGCTTCAGCCATTGTAGCTAAAAGGAAATGTCAGCTCAGAGGCCAAATCTTCCAGTTTTTCAAGAGAAGCCAGAAATCTGGATTTTTAAAATGCAATCTGCTGACTTTTAAAACTCTGGTATCTGATTTTTTAAAATCAATTTTATTGAGGTATGCTTTACAGAAGAATACAGTTTGAAGAGTTTTGACAAATATTTACGCCTATGTAGTTACCATCACAATTAAGATAGAGAATGTTTCCATCACCTGCCAAAAGCCCTGTTATCCCTCTTTGCAATATTCCTCCCATCCGGGGATTCCCGGCAACCATTGATCTGCTTTCTGTCATGTAGGGAGATGAGTTTTGGCAATTGGGTTCTAAGTACTGAGCGGGCCATACCTGTGGGACAAATCGGCAGGGGGATAGGAGGCACAGGCTGGAGATCTTTGCTATATAATCATTATATGACTACATGTTTTCCTTTGAGCTTACAGGTTTCTGGGTTAACCTTCTGAAGTACTTTTTAATTGAAAGTTCCCAACTGTCAGAAATGGCAGGAGATAATAATTTTTTGTTTATTCTAAGTTTTTTGCCCTAGGTCTTCACTGAGAATACCCAGGTTAGTAAGTCTGTGTTCTCTGCCCATAGGATATCCCAAATGCAAATTGTTTCTTTCCTTTGAGGTCTTTCTTGTTGCCATCTTCTCACTTGTGCAGTGGGTTGTTGAAAACTGCCAAGAAAGTTAGGATGTTTCCTAGCTGTCCCAGGCTTTAATGCCCTGCATTGCATGGGGAGCATTGCCCTGGCCTTTTATCCTGTCCCATGGTGTTTTGTTTTGTTTTTTTGAGACAGAGTCTCACTCTGTCACCCAGGCTGGAGTACAATGGTGTGATCTCGGCTCTCTGCAACCCCCACCTCCCGGGTTCAAGCGATTCTCCTGCCTCAGCCTCCCGAGTACTTGGGACTACAGGTGCCCACCACCATGCCTGGCTAATTTTTTTTTTTGTATTTTTAGTAGAGATGGGCTTTACTGTGTTAGCCAGGATGGTCCTGACCTCGTGATTCACCCTCCTTGGCCTCCCAAAGTGGTGGGATTGCAGGTGTGAGCCACAGCGTCCAGCCTATCCTGTCCCATGGTTTAAACTGAGCTCTGAAAGTTAACATTTTTCCAAAAGAAGATGAATCCAGTTTTTTACTACCTGAGAATCTGCTAAAGAGTCTAGCAATCCAAGCAGCTGTGGATGCTTCCCTAATATAAATGACCAGAGGTCCAGGCCGCAGTCAATAACCAACCTAGTAGCAATGAGCACCCCTAGCACTCAGATTTGTGGTCTGTTAATACTAATTCCAACTAAAAGGAACTACAGCTTCCTCAAAAATAGCTGATACAAGGTCTGAGGTAGGAAATCTGTGAGTTGGAACTTCCCAGAAAAGCAAAGGAAGTTACGGCGTGGTGGCTTACGCCTGTAATCCCCCCACTTTGGGAAGCCGAGGCAGGCAGATCACCTGAGGTCAGGAGTTTGAGTCCAGCCTGACCAACATGAAGAAATCTCATCTCTACTAAAAATACAAAGTTTGCCGGGTGTGGTGGCGCATGGCTGTAATCCCAGCTACTCGGGAGGCTGAGATGGGAGAATTGCTTGAACCTGGGAGGCAGAGGTTGCTGTGAACTGAGATCGTACCATTGCACTCCAGTCTGGGCAACAAGAGGGAAACTCCATCTCAAAAAACCAAAAAACAGAAAAACAAAAAATCTTCTGGGTTTATGTAAGGGGACTTAGGAGCGAAACTGAATAGGTTCCTACTGGACAAAGACAGGTGAGTTGAGTATCAGTAAGATTCTAACCTCAGTGCATTGCAACACATCAGATATGCTTAAATGTATGAGTTTATAATGATACTTTAAAGAGAGAAATCTAGTCCCTAACTGCTTGATTTTCTCTCTGATAATTATTAGGGAGATTAAGAGTCACAATTACAAGGAGCCACAGAGAAACAGGCATAGTGCAGAAGGGCAGTGTATTCCATGCCCATAGCTGTGCCCTGCCCATAGCCCATTAAACAGCTGCCATGAGACCCTTTCCTGTTGTGCATGTGTGTGTGCATGTGTGTGTGGTCTTCACCAGTGGGAAAGCTGCAGTCTTACTTTGTCTCTTCTTACTGTACTAGAAGGTTTAACATATAGGATTTAATTATTGTTTTATCTCTAAATTTTTTAATTATACAGATGCTTCTTGATGTACAATGGCATTAAGTCCCAATAAACTCATTTTAGGTTGTAGATATTGTAAGTTGAAAATGCATTAAATACACCTATTCTACTGAACATCATAGCTTTGTCTACCTTAAATGTGTTTATGACATTTACATTAGCCTACAGTTGGGCAAAATCATCTAACACAAAGCCTATTTTATAGCAAAGTGTTGAATGTCTGATGTAATATATCTAATACAGTACATGATGTTGTACCAGTTGTTTACCCTTGTGATTGTGTGGCTCACTGGGAGCTACAGCTCACAGCTGCTGCCCAGCCTCAGTTCAGAGTGTTGTACTACACATTGCTAGCCCAGGAAAAGATCAAAACTCAAAATTTGAAGTCTGGTTTCTGTTGAGTGCAGATTACTTTCACACCATCATAAAGTTGGAAAATTGTAAGTCAAACCATTTTAAGTCAGGGATCTTCTATACAGGTAATGCATGCTTGTTCATAAAAACTTAAATACAGAAGAATATAGACTATGCCTTCTTCCCCATCCTTATTTTTAGTTGAGAAATGGAGAGGTTTCCATTTTTTTTCAAGGTCACTGCTGGTTAGCTGTGGATCAGAGGGTTGAACTAAGATACTGACTTCAAGAAACATACCTCTTTTTCAAGTGGCTTGAGTCATCCTTGTTCCGTTTTTCTTTAGATAATCATGATGTCATTTCCCTGAAGTTGTTTGAGCTGACAGTGGAAAGAACCCCAGAAGAGGAGAAGCTCCATCGAGATGTGTTCTTGCCCTCAGTGGACAATATGAAACTGCCTGAGAGTGAGCACAGGGGCCCCTGGGAAGTGGTCCCCTAGCTGGGGAGGAGCGTGCAGTGCTGCATGGCTTCTGAGGGGCCTTGCATCCACAGTTCACAGGGCAGTCTCTGTTCTGTGCACTTCCCCTGAAGAGTAGGGAGCGCTTGCATCTGCCTTTCCCCTTGTCTTCAAGTTACAGATGAGCAGCAGGAAGGCTGCTTTGTTTCTAAGTTGGAAAGAGGGAGTCTAAGCTCTGGCTTCCCAGAAATCAGGGATTAGACAGCCTGTAGTTTGATCCTTCCCTACTGGGTGGGCTCCCTGTTTTCTGACTTGCTTCTCTCTTGCTTCCTCAGTGACAGCTCCACTGCCACCCCTGAGTGGCCTGGCCCTCTTCCTCATCGTCTTTTTCTCTCTGGTATTTTCTGTATTTGCCATAGTCATTGGTATCATACTCTACAACAAATGGCAGGAACAGAGCCGAAAGCGCTTCTACTGAGCCCTCCTGCTGCCACCACTTCTGTGACTGTCACCCATGAGGTATGGAAGGAGCAGGCACTGGCCTGAGCACACAGCCTGGATGGTGTTCTCGTCTCTAGCAGCTGGTTGGGGACTATATTCTGTCACTGGAGTTTTGAATGCAGGGACCCCGCATTCCCATGGTCATGCATGGGGACATCTAACTCTGGTCTGAGAAGCCACCCACCCCAGGGCAATGCTCTGTGATGTGCCTTTCCCTGCAGTACTTCCATGTGGGAACAAAGAGGCGTGGAGATAATTTATGCCATTGTGATACCAAAATCACAGAACAGAATTGCATAGCCCAGGCTGCCTTGTTGTTTGGCTCAGAGGGCCCTTCTACTTCATTTTTGAATCCACAAAGAATTGAAAACTGGTAACACCACATACCCTCCGGCCATCCATTCATTGGGTTTTGCATTTTACCCAAGCCTCTGCCTACCTGAGGAGCTTTCTTTGGAAACCAGGAGGGTAACTTCTTCCCTGCCTCGCCCTCCTTTCTCACTCCATTCATTGTCCTCTCTATGTGCAACCTGAGCTGGGAAAGGCATTTGGATGCCTCTCTGTTGGGGCCTGGGGCCGCAGAGTGCACGTAGGTTTCATTGGCCTTCATTAGGTGGCCCTAGGGAGAGGTCTTTCTGCTTTGGATCACTGTTCCAGCTTCTGTTCTCTAGCATGGGTCTTGGGTTTATTGGTGTGTCCATGGCCTTCCCAATCAAGTCCCTTCGGGTCCTCAGTCAAGTTTGGCTAAAAGTTGGTATAAAAATCAAGAGGAGCCTGGAAGACATCATGGATGCCATGGATTAACTGTGAAACTGACCAGCTCCAGGTTTGATACCAAAAGCAACATTTGTCATGTGGTCTGACCATGTGGAGATGTTTCTGGACTTGCTAAAGCCTGCTTAGCTGCATGGTTTATAGTTATGATTTTTGGAATCCCACTTTGAGTATTGAAAGTGTAAGGAAGCTTTCTTCTTATATCCTGGGCTTGGATACTGTCCAAAGAAGAAATTTGACTTTTTTTTTTTTCTTAATGGACAAGAAATAGTTGCTGTTTTCATGTTCCAAGTCTGGGAGCAATAGACCCTCGTCATCTGTGCCTGGAAGAGTTCATTGTCATTGAGCAGCACAGCCTGAGTGCTGTCCTCTGTGTGTCAACCCTTATTCCACTGCCTTATCTGACAAGGGGTTACATGCTGCTCACCCTACTGCCCTGGGATTAAATCGGTTATAGGCCAGAGTCTCCTTGGAGGACCTGGAACTCTCAATCCTCCTATGGACATCTGTAGCCTAAATGAAATACTTAAAATCGCTGATGGAACCAAACATGAGCTTCTGATTCAGTGTCCTTTCTTCTAGGAGTGGGTTTGGGGAAAGTTCAGGCCTTTTTTCTGAGCATGAAGCCTATCAACCATTGCTCTGCCTTCTTCCGGGTTGGAAAAGCCCTCAGCTCAGCTCAGAAGAAAAGAGGATCACCTTGGCTAGGCACAGGTCTCTGTCTCTTCAGGCTTTCTTTTCTTCCCTTGCAGTTAGTTAAACAGCACAGGCTGTAGTGCTCTCCTGCAGGTGGAATTCAGGTGGGGCAGAAACGAAGCATCCTCCTACCACCTCCCCCCCCATAGTAGAATGGCTCCAGGCTGCCAGAAGACAAACTGTGACCTAGAACTTGGCCTTGGGAGCAGAGAGAACTGAAAAAGAAACTGGTGGTTGTGTCTTTTTTGAGTTCAAGGAGAGATTATATGAACCTGTGGGAAGGACCTAGGTAGGCTCTTGAGATGACCAAGGCAGCAGTGCAGGTGGAAGGGATCTCATCAGAGGGGAAGGGCAGAGTGAGAGAGATGGAACCTGTGGGGTGTGTATGATTCCAGCTCATGAGTACCTTGAGGCTTTTTAAAGAGGGCAGGAGGCCGGGCGCGG
Source organism: Sapajus apella (assembly GCF_009761245.1). Taxonomy (NCBI): domain Eukaryota; kingdom Metazoa; phylum Chordata; class Mammalia; order Primates; family Cebidae; genus Sapajus; species Sapajus apella. The sequence continues at coordinate 672,546 of NW_022437029.1, read as the reverse complement.
TGGCTCACGCTTGTAATCCCAGCACTTTGGGAGGCCGAGGCGGGTGGATCACGAGGTCAAGAGATCGAGACCATCCTGGTCAACATGGTGAAACCCCGTCTCTACTAAAACTACAAAAAATTAGCTGGGCATGGTGGCGTGTGCCTGTAATCCCAGCTACTCAGGAGGCTGAGGCAGGAGAATTGCCTGAATCCAGGAGGCGGAGGTTGCGGTGAGCTGAGATTGCGCCATTGCACTCCAGCCTGGGTAACAAGAGTGAAACTCCGTCTAAAAAAAAAAAAAAAAAAAAAAAAGAGGGCAGGGAAGACATGAAATGCAGTCCCCATCTGCCTTGGGGTCCTTTAGAGAAATGTTTAGTACAAGAAAACCACCTGACCTGGCATAGGATGTCATGCTTCGGCTTTTTGTTCTAGAAACATTCCCATCATGAATGGGTGGAACGTTGTCCTGAACAATGTCATCCCAGCTGTGTGCTAGAGGAGGGAGACGCCTGGTCCATGGTAGGGCTGTTCTATGCATGCATGCTAGGGGTGAGAGTCGGTGCCTTGGATTGCTGCTTACCCATAAGGGCGACTTTCCCTCCATTGCCCTTTGATTCAGAATCACCCTTTCCCTCCATTGCCCTTTGATTCAGAATCACCCTTTCCCTCCATTGCCCTTTGATTCAGAGCCTCTTAGCATGAAGAGACCCTGTGGACCAGAGCTGGTACATAAAGATGACATCAGTCCTGTCCCTGTGAGTCTTGTCTGAAGGGCTGGCATTTTCAGCCTTTCTTGTTGTCTTCAATGCCCCAAATTACAAGGTGGCTCTCTGTTATAAAACTTGTTTATTTCAGTGGAAAATTACAGCTCTGCTCTTCTTGTTGAAAGTGATTTCTGAACACAATAGCCAGAATATTCCCAGCACCTTGCATGTATTCTAGAAGATAGAAACAAAGAACTGGTAGGCAGCCTAAGGGGAGGGCTGTTGGTAGCAGGAGGAAAACCAGGCAGCATGAGCAAATTAGTCTTGTGGGGCTGGAAGTTCTGGGAAAATGTCACTCAGGTGATTCCTGGGTCCTGGGTGGAGTTTCCATTCATGGTCTATTGTAGGCTTTAGGTTTGGATCCTGGGTGGGAAGGATAGAAGAGCTGGCATTGCTGGTGTTTACTGAAGTGATGATATTGAATATTTTAATGGGAGGATACAGCTGAAGGTGAGGTTTGATCAAGTTCATGGCCAAATAGTGCTAGAGAGAACAGACGACAGTTAGCCTGGGGAGGCAATGTGAAGACGGCCTCCCCAGAGTCATCCCAAGACCACCTCTGTCCCTGTCCCCATGGCTGCACTCACCGGAGCTGAATAGATAAAGTTGAACAGCATAAGTGCTATAATCGATATGACCATAAAGGCTACGAATTTGAAGCGATACCGTTTCCAGAAAATATAGCAGAAATGTTGAACTGGTGATCGCAACCACATGAAAGAGGTGTTGGTGCGTCTGTCCAGGAGCCAGGGAGATATCAGAGAATGGCAGAGAGAACCTTCAGGACAAGTAATCGGATGCAAGAAGCTTTCTTTTTTAAAAAAGCATCTTCTGGGCTGGGTGCGGTGGCTCACACTTGTAATCCCAGCACTTTGGGAGACCGAGGTAGGTGGATCACCTGAAGTCAGGAGTTTGAGACCAGCCTGGCCAACATGGTGAAATCCTGCCTCTACTAAAAATACAAAAATTAGCTGGACGTGGTGGCGGGCGCCTGTAGTCCCAGCTACTCAGGAGGCTGTGGCAGGAGAATTGCTTGAACCCAGAAAGTGGAGGTTGCAGTGAGCTGAGATTGCACCACTGCACTCCAACATGGGTGACACGGCGAGACAATGTCTCGAAACAAAAACAAAAAACAACCTCTGCTTACCCCTACTGTCACCCCAAGTCTGTTCTTTGCTGATTGTAACTGAGCACGGAGCTGTGGGGTGGGAGGTAATTACCACCTCTTCACTGTAGGCCCACTAGTCATCACCCCATACACATTGAGGAGCAAGAAAGATCTGGTGCGTTTGCCCCAAGGACCCTTACAGAGGAGGATGAAGTGTAGGGTACTGGTTGGGTTCCGACTGGCCTCGCCCGGCTGGCTTGATTAAGGCTTCTTTCTCCGACAGAATCTCCAGGGTCATCTTTACTTTGCCCTAGGAACACCATGGGTAGGGGGGAGGTTGAGCTTGGATGCAGGAGCCGGGTAGTTTTAGGACCTCTTCCCGGGATCAAGAAAGGAACAGGGATTTTACTAGGTCCCTAGATGTCTGTTAGAGCCAGAACATGTGGCATAGCAGTGCTAATCAATAGACACCTTCCCCAGCTCCTACCGACAAGCGCCATTTGCCACCATCGAGGACCTGGCAAGGCCACCAGCCAGTCACAGTTTTCTTCTTAAAGAGGGAGAAGTGCTTATATCGGAGGGAATAGGGCCACTTGGGGTTAGCGTCCATCATCCTGATGGAGCACTGCTTGGCGTGCCGAGCCGGGAGGGGCATGTCAGATAAATCCAGCTCCAGGACCCCTGAGCCCAGAAAAATGACATCAGTAAGAAGGACCTCCCTGTCCTGTGGTCACAAGCCCTATGTCAGGACCTCACCTAGGAAGTCGTCGGGGGTGAAGGTGTCATTGTCCCAGACCTGGATGATGAGTCGGGCTGGGAACTTCATTGACGTGGCATCCAGGCTCCATATGTAATCCTGGGGGAACAGTGGAAGGGCGTGTTACTAACCTGTCTCCTGGACATTTTCCTTGCACCCCTTAGTGGCCCTCCTCCCAGCAGTGATGGACTATCAAGGAAGAGGGTTTCCACCTGAGGACATGTTTCTGATGTCTGGGACAGCTTGCAGGCCTCTGGAGGGTCTGGGGGAGGAGCTCTAGGAGCCTCAGTCTGTTCATGTGTGGTCTGTCGCCCCTGACGCCCCAGGCCTGTTACCTTCTGGCTCTGGACGCACATGTGCTCTGTCGCCAGGTAGTCCATAGTAAAGATGAACCGCCAGTTGAAGTTGGCCTCCCCAGTTAGTGAGTAGTAGTGGATATCTGTCTTCTGCATGTCTTTCTCCAGCCCATATAACCACCTGGTGCCAGAGTCTTCTCACCTGCGGCTCATGTGCACTGTCCCCATCCCCCAGCTGGAGCTCCCTGGGAAGGGCTGCCCAGCCAATACCAGGCACAGGTGTAAGTGGAGAGGTGTTCCATTCAGGACTGGGCTGTGCCAGCAAGAAGATGGAACTGGGGGACCGAGGGACCTTGCTGGAGCCTGACTCCTCTTCCTTACCCTTTGATGTAGATGTCACTCGTCTTCTCTCTACTTAAATTTTCATCCACCAGGTCCACATTGGCAGTCTTCCAGATGATGCAGCGCAGCTCATACCTGTGGCCACTGGGCTCTGAGGCTTTGCTGAGGAGGAGCTCCCCAGCTGCAGCCTCAGTGAAGGCAGAGAGGCCTGGGAGGCTGCCTTGTGAGTTCTTGCTCAGTGTGGGGAATTCAGGGGAAGAAAGCTCCCAGCAGAGCTTCCTCTCTTCCCAGTAGAGAAATGAATTACTGCAGCTCAGTACCCGAGGACAGCGTTGCCCTGCTCTGGGGGGAGGCTGAACTGTGAACTGCAACAGTTGGGAAGTGGGCTGTGACTCACCGTTTAGGCTTTCTGGGCTTGATGTTGACTTGGGGGCCAGGAGGCCCCAGCTTCTTGGGGAAGATGTCCACCCACATTTGCACCTTTCCCTAGAGCCGGGATACATTGGCTGGTTGGGGGTTGCTAGCCTCTGTTCTCAGGCTGGCCTGGGGTTCCCTGTCCCAGGTTCTGAGGTTTGTTGAGGTTGTGTTCCCAACAGTAAGAAGTGGGGTATAGAGATATCTGTGAGGCTACAGGCGACCACCCACCAGCTTCCCCCTTTCTTTTGGCTGAGAGAGTAGTGCAGTGAGATTGGGACATGTTGGCTTTGAGGCTGATGGCAGTACTGGGACTCCACTTATGACAGGTCTGGAGGGTGACCGCCACTCCCCAGGTCATGCTAGATGGCCTGTCTGGATGGGGCTCCAGATTGGGCTTGGGGCTTCATTTATCAAGCAACTTGGTCTTGCTTGATAGCCTCAAGTATGAGGAAACTAGATACCAGTCCAGATTTTCAGGTCATTTTATGTTAGGAACTACAACCCAAGGGTATTAAGTTAGCTACACATACAGAAGAAAGACGGTAAGGGATAAAAAGGAGGAGAAAAAGAAAGAAAAAAGGCAGAACTGCCACCATTTGAAGAATAGACAAATACGTTTTGCCTTTCAAACTATCTGACCTAATTATATTATTTTGAAGTTGACCCCATTTGAAAAAACAGGTTTAATGAGAATACTTTTTTATTTTATTTGTTTTTTGAGACAGAGTTTCCCTCTGTTACCCAGGCGGAAGTACAATGGCACAATCTCAGCTCACTGCAACCTCTGCCTCGCAGGCTCAAGCAATTCTCATGCCTCAGTTTCCTGGGTAGCTGGGATTACAGGCACCCACCACCATGCCCAGCCAATTTTTATATTTTTAGTAAAGACGTTTTGCCATGTTGGCCAGGCTGGTCTCAAACTCCTCGCCTCAAGTAATCTGCCTGCCTCGGCCTCCCACAGGCTGGGATTATAGGCGTGAGCCACCACGTGTGGCCAGAGAATGGTTTTTTTTAAAAATTTTGCTCAGCAGAGGATTTTGTGTCTGGAATGTGGTGTCAGCTTGAGAGGTTTAGAGAATGAAATGAGCCATTATGGTGACTGCGGAGTAAATGATAATTAGGTGTCTTTGGGGATTTTTATTTCTGTTTGGGGTTCCTTGCCATGGGGAAGACACATCCTGTAATTAACAGCCAGAATCAGCGTTGTCACGTCTGCACCGTCTGACCTGAGCACCACCTTCCCACCCCTTGGGAGAGACTTAAGACCATGGAGACATTGACTGGTCGGCTCCCTAGTGCCTCCCACAGCTGGTGCCTCTGACTCTTGCAGATGACCTTTCCAGCTCTGAAATTCTCCATTCTAAGTGACATCACCAGAACTTCCTGCTTATTAATGTGCACAGCATGCTTGTCTTCTGTGCATATACATTACCAAATGTTTGACCTGTCCTTACCCTCTCATGGTGGGCCATGTCCTGGATGGATGGGCATCTCTATCTCCTGATCTAGCTCCTCCTATAGGTGGCAGGAGTGGCCCCTCCAGTCTCATACCTGGTCAATGCCTGGCTGGCTGTCACTGTACAGCGTGCGGGTCTCCACGTGCTCAGGTACCAGCCCCTGGGTGTGCAGGAGGTACAGTGCAAGGCGTTCCTTCTTGGGTCCCAAACCATGAAGAGTAGGGGTTTGGGGCTCTGGATTGGAGGGAGATGGAAGGAGGGGATTGCGAGGTCATTAGCCTTCCTATCTCCTAGGTAGGCCCTTATCCTCTGCACCGCAGCCTGGGTAGGAGTGACGGGGAAGTGGGTGGGCTGCCCTCTGGCTCCAGGGAGCTCTTTGCTTGTCCTCCCCTTTCTTCCCCAAGTCTGCAGCTCTTCCATTCTGGAGCCTCAGTTTCCAGAGGCCTGTGTCTGCTTTCTGGTAGTGTTCTATGCTGCTCACCAAAGCTTTGCAGCTTGAATTTTTTCCCATTATAGAAAACAGCATCTTCCTCAGGACTAAACAGAGGCGGAGGCAGCCCTTTCCTCTTGGCATAGCGTTCTAGGAGGTAGCTTGGGGGCATCTGATCCCGCCATCTAAAGGGCCCTGACCTGTGGGGCGATTTGAGAGGCAGTGGTCTGGAGGTTTGGGTCCTGCCACTGTGAGCTGCAGGGTGACCACTTGGGTGGAGACCGGGCAGGTCTGGGCCCTGGTTCCTGCCCAGGATGCAGGCTTGTCCCAAGGGAGCTGTGAGCTCACTCTTCCACCCCACCCCACTCCCTTCCCCTAGACAGGCCCACTCTCACTGGCAGTAGGATTTGGAGAGCCCACAATGAGCTCCAAAGCCAGACAGGAGTCGGTTTTCAAGGTCGATGACTGTGGTTCCGATCTTATCATCAGGTGAAAATAGGTCGAAGTCATAGAGCTGGATCTCTAGGTCTTTCTCCAGGGGGATGTTGCAGGTGAGTTCAAACATCCTAGGGATGAGAGTGTTGGAGACTGCAGAGGCTGTGGGCCATGTCTCTGTGCCCCCCGCCCTCACTGGCGTCTCGGCCCCATGGGTCCCTTGTTTGTTCATGGAAATTGTGGAGAGCAGAGCATGGAGTAGGCTGCCTTCTGCCATTTGCCATCCCCTGGTTACTGTTGAAAATAACTTTGTACAGGTCTGGTGTTGGGCTCTGAGCTGAGTGAGAACCAGGGTAGAACCGGCCCACCCATGCATTTGTCTTCTATCTGTTGAGCACCAGGATGTGTAAGACGCTGTGGTGGGAACTTGGAGGCTGGACAGGAGTGCCAGAGTTCTGTGCCTTCTGCAGTCGACTCCCAGGGTGGTATGGGTGGGAGTGGAAAAGGAGTCTTGGGGGTTGGGGCAGCTCACGTGCCAAAGATGGGATCCAGAGTGTTGGGCTGGTACGTGTCCCGGTTGCCAAGCTCTGTCTTCCCCAGTTTCAGGATCACATAAGGGTCACACTGGGATCAGATACAAATGGGGGAAGGATAGGAACTGGGGAGGCCTCCAGGTTTGTCAGGGAGGGTGGGAGCGGGGTGGAAACAAGCCCCTTGCACACAAGGAGCCTGTGGGGAGTTGGCATTCTGGGTGTCAGCAGTTGGAGGGGGGCCCCAGAGACCGGTTGAAGGGGGAGTGTGGGGTACCTGTGCGGGGCAGGGACTGTTCTTTACCAGGCCATTGTAGTCCTGGGGCTGCAGGTTGATGGCTCGTACCACGTATACCCGCACCAAGCACGGCTGGGGGAAGTCCTCTCTCTCTGGCCAAACCAAGAACTGGAGCGGGGGCTTTGGGGCTTCTGGATTCTCAGGAAAGGGGTAGATGCGGAAAAGGCCCTGGCAGGGGGAGGGTGTTGGGGTCCCAGCCTGGCAGTGCTGGCCAGCTCTGTAAAGCCCTCTAGGAAGTGCCCCAGTCCATGTTCAGGAGAGAGAGGGCTGGGCTGAGGGTAGCAGGGATAGAAGGCGGTGAGGACTGTGGAGGCTGGTACAGCAACGTGTTCAGCAGAGACCACTATGTTGAAGGGGGATGTTGGCAAAGGAACCGCAGACATTATGTGAGTTCCCCATTTGTACCATTGTGGACTAATTTCAGCCCATCTATCCTTTCAGGTTCGGGCTTGTTCTCTGTGGCTTTGTGGCCTTGAGAGGCCAGCATAGGCCAGAGTGGGGCGGGGAAGGGGAGCTCTCCCCAAGTCCCTGTGGAGGCGAATCTCTGCTCCTCCACTCCCAGAACTTTCTCAAGCCCTGCTCCATCTTCACAATGAGCAGACAGAGCCAGGGCTTTTATTAGTCTTCTGGGGACATAAGGGGCACAAAGAGACAGGCAGCTGAGCTGGGGCGGACACACACCTTGAACTCCCCTACCACGGGGCTGTCCAACTTGGGCTGCTCCTGGTAGAGTTTGAAGGTCTGGCAGAAGTCCTGCAGGCCCTGGAAGGCTGGCACAGCCTCCAGCTCACAGTCATACACCTGCAGGGGTGTGTGGAACCCTGGCTGGTGGGGACCATTCCCAGGATTAGGAGATGGAGGGAGCACTAGCTCCCAGCTCGCTCCAGTGCATCTGGCAGTCAGTGGCCTTGGGGCCAGCACTGTGTGCTTTAGACAGGGTGGCTGCTGGAGCTGTCTCTGGGAGATAGTGCTGGAACTCCCCCCATTTGGTGCTTCCCAGAGCAATCAAGGCTAACTCTGCTGGCCTCCTCCAGTGGAAGATTTTATTCCATCCCTCTTTCAGTGTTCTTCCCTCTTTCAAACCTTGAGGGTGTGGTAGTCTTTGTACTCGTATTTCGGGGACTTGTGCTCATCTGTGGCCCAGAACAGCTTGCTCCACCAGTCCACCTCGTGCTCATACTCATCCTGGCAGGGAAGAGGATCATTCTGGCCTTGGGCAGGGGCAGCACCCCCCTCCCCTGACTAGGGCTGCTCCTTATTCCCTGGGGCTGAGCCTTCATCACCTCTGCTTTACTGGACTTGAACCAGAACTTTTCGTAGAGATAGCCTAGGAACTGAAAAAGGAGAGGGTGAGCAGGGGAAAGCCATAGCTCACTCATGGGCTCTGACTTCACAGAGGAGGGGGGCGGGTTGAGGCCGGGGCTTCCCTGGTGCCCTTGTACTTGCCTTTCACACAGACCTTTTAATTCAGGGGTCTTTAGACATGGGATCAAGGGGACAAGAAGGAGGGGACACGTAGTTCATCTTCATTGCCCGTAGCTACAGACTGGATTCTGGAAGGGGCTCAGAAATGCAGAACCTCAAGCCCCACCCTGACCTATTAAGAGTCTGCTTTTGGTGTTGATGTCTGGAGGATTCCTGCACATTCAAGTTTGGCAGGTGCTAGTTGGGAACCTTGAGAGCACATTGGAATCACCTCTGTGAGAGGAGTTGGAAAAAATTTTGATGCCTGGGCCCTACTCGAGCAATTGTGATGGAGTAGATCAGTGGCCCAGGCCTCAGGAGTTTTAAAACTCTCAGGTGACTCTGGGTGCAGTGGCTCACACCTGTAATCCCAGCACTTTGGGAGGCCAAGGTGGCAGGATCACTTGAGCTAAGGAGTTCGAGAGCAGCCTGGGCAACATAGCAAGATCCCCATCTGTATAAAAAAAAATTGTTATGGCCGGGCACCATGGGTCATGCCTGTAATCCTAGCACTTTGGGAGGCTGAGGTGGGAGAATCACGAGGTCAGGAGTTTGAGACCAGCCTGACCATGATGAAACCCCGTCTCTATTTAAAAAAAAAAAAGAAAATTAAAAAAAAATTGTTTTAGGTGGGGGCGCAGGATGGAAGTCTTCGCTTTGTCACCCCAGGCTGGAGTGCAGTGGTATGATCCTGATTCACTGCAACCTCCATCTCTGGGGTTCAAGTGATTCTAATGCCTCAGCCTCTTTCAAGTAGCCGGAATTACAGTTATATGCCAGCATGCTCAGCTAATATTTTTTTGTATTTTTAGTAGGGACGGGGTTTCACCATGTTGGCCAGGCTGGTCTCGAACTCCCAACCTCAGGTGATCCGCCCGGCTTGGCCTCCGAAAGTGCTGAGATTACAGGCATGAACCAATGTGCCGGGCCAGAAAATATTTTTTTAAGATTTAAAGCCAGGTACAGTGGCTCATGCCTTTAATCTCTGCACTTTGGAAGGCCGAGACGGGTGGATCACCTTAGGTCAGGAGTTCAAGACCAGCCTGGCCAACATGATGAAACCCCATGTCTATTACAAATACAAAATACAAAATATTAGCTGGGCATGGTGTCCTGTGCCTGTAATCCCAGCAACTCAGGAGGCTGAGGCAGAAGAATCACTTGAACCTGGGAGGCGGAGGTTGCAGTGAGCTGAGATCGAGTCACTGCACTTCAGCCTGGGCAACAAGAGCAAAACTCCATCTCAAAAAAAAAAGAGATTTAAAAGTTAAAAAAAAAAAAAACCTCTCAGGTGATTCTAATGTGAAGTCAGGCTGAGAGACCTACAGAGACCCTACAGGCTAAGGACCCTACAGTGCAAGGTAGGCCTCGCAGCTGGGCACAGGTATCCAGACTCTGTTTAATGGACACCCTTCTTAGGCCCAAGGGTTATGCCCTGTCAGCAGTGTGGGAGGAGGTGGCCCTGCAGCCCTTACTCACGTCCTGGTGCTTCTTCTCAGACAGTGCTGTGCGGAGAGAGTGCAGGGATGAGTCTCAGGACAGGGAGAGGGCTGAGGAGGAGGTGCCAACCCCACAGGGGAGCAGGGCCTGCCTCACTCCCACTGTGGGCTCACTTATGAGGCCTGGGGAAGGGCATGAAGGAAGGGCCGTACTTGGAAGCTTTGGGTGCATGTAGTCCGGAGCCCAGGGGTCACAGAAGTAGGGCTGGAGGAAGTCGATGTTGGCCTGGCCCGTCACGGTCTGCTGGCCGAAGGCCCAGTTGTCCACCACCTTCATCACCAGGGGCAGTGCGTAAGCCTCCTCTGTTGGCATGAGCTGCAGCCCCGAGGAGACATGGGAAGCGTGAGACCCAGAGAAGAAGAGGGCTGCCCACCCCCTGCCCCAAGGCCTCTTACCACTGTGAGGACTAGGACTGACTCAGGAAAGTTGGGGTTGGTCTGAAAGTCCCTGATGGGCTCTGTCTTCAGGGACTCTTCCCCGAATTCCACTAGAAGATGAGGGGAGCTCGCCTTCTTCATGTTCCGAAGGCCCCAGGCCAGGATCTGCCAGAACCAAGGAGGGCAGGAGAAGGGGCAGGCAGCACCTCTGTAATGGGATTCTGGCCAGAGAAGGGGGTCTGAGGGGCAATAGCGGTACAGCAGGAGCCTGCTGGGCCAGGGAATGGGGCTGCAGAGAAGCCAGCGTCTGAGGATGCACAAGGCCTCCCCATCCCGTGAGGGATTAGTGTTTGTCCTCTGGGACAAGATGGTGTCCCCCCACCCATGAGGGAGATGCCCTGTGGCCACTGGCTGTATCCTCCACTGACCCCCGAAGCCTGCAGGCATTGCCCCTCCTCACCCGCTGCTTTGTCTGGCCTCGTCAGTTCTCAGGCGTAAGTTCTTGAGGCCGACTGCCTCTGAGGCCCCCAGAAGTAGGAAGTACCTGGATTTCTTAGGGCCCTATTCCATCTAGCTCATTGAGGACCCCATAGCCATTCAGTGACCTGGCACCCTGCCTGGAAATAGCTGCACCCTGACTCGGGAGGGCCGCCTCAGGGCCCAAAGTAGGAACCAGCCAAGTTGCCTGATCCTGGGGAAGCCTCCAGTCCCCAGAGGCCTAACCCACCTTGTACTCTTTGCCAGATTTGTGGCAGGGCACACAGGTTCTGAGTGAGGACCCCGCACGCTACTCTCAGAAGAGAGGTGAGAAACATCCTGGCATTTGGAGTCAGGGCTGGGCCTAAACGACCCTGTCACTTAGTCCCTGTGTCACTGTGCATGGAATGCATTGTCTCTCGGAGCCTCCATTTCCTTCTCTGAAGAGTAGTCCCTACTGCTCAGGGCAGTGTGAGTCCGAAATGTGATCACACATGCTACAGCCCTTTGCCTACTCCTCACTGCAGAGGTTTGCAGTTAAATGATATACAGTGTTACAGCAGAGCCTCTTCATTTCTCTCCTGTCTCCCTCCAACTCCCAGGTAGTCTTTCTTGGGGTGCGAGCTTTGGATCCCATAGTCAGGGAGGACCAGCAAAGCTGCAGCGCACTCCAGACCCCTACCCTGACCTGCCCTGCCCACTGTTCCCGTCCCACATCGCCAGCACCTCAATGGCCATCCTCTTTATCGTGGGCTGGATGTTCTTGGGGAGTGTGTATGCCCCATTCTTCCAGGGAACGCTTAAGATCGGCAGCTGCTTCTCTCTGAGCTTCTGGCAGAGGGGCAGGGAGCATGAGGTCCTCTGGGCTGGTCCTGTTGCCCTTACCTCCACCTCAAGCAGGTCCCTCAGAGGCCTCATCAAGAGCCCGGAGCCCTGTGGGTAGGGGCTGGGAGGGGGACTTAGGGGAGAGGTTGGGCAGGCCAGCATCACCAAGCCCACAGCACTGGATCCTGGGCCCCATGGCATTTCCTGATGGGGTGGAGTTGGCCCCACTGGCTGGGGGTGGGTCGGGGAGGGGTGCTCAGCACCACGCTTCCCAGCCAGGCCCTCTCTCCGAATACCTCAGTCTCAAGGATCAGCTCACAGGATGCCAAGATCTCGCCCTCTTCCTTCCCCAACTCCTTTACAAGGGGGTGCCACCTCATGGGGGGCAGGATCCGGTCCTGGAGATCCAGCCAGACGACCGGGGGCCACATGCTCCGTCCCCACAAGCTCTTCTTGCCCTGGAGGGGGGAAGTTCACAAAGCATGGAGGCCAAGCTGGCAGGGCCCAGCTCCACCTGGGCTTCTCAAGGAAGGGGCGATAGCTGGCAGGTGAGTTTCCATGGTACTCTCTGCACGTCAGGCCTCATGGGAGCACTTTCCATACATTTTCCCCTAAAATAAATCCCCTCTCCCACTCTTTGAGGTAGGCACTCTTCTTCCTGCTCTGCCCAGTCTGCCTTACCCAGGAATCGTGCTGCCACAGCTCCAGCACCACAAGTGGCGGGCTCTCTTTGGTGTCCTGTGGGTTTTCGTACAGAAGGAGGTGCTGGAAGATGAGTGTCTGGGCCCATGTGGGGCCTGCAGAGCTTCTTAGGGTTTGGGTGCACTGGCTGTGGTTCAGGAAGATCACTCGAATGAAGGGCCCTGGAGCGGTAGGGGAGGAGAGCGCAGTGTCTTGAGCTGGGAAGGGGGGCTCTCCTCTCCTCTGCTGCTGCAGCCACTGGACCCAGTGGAGCCCAGGAGGGTTGGGCAGGGCAGCCACTGAGGCCCAGAGGCCAGAGGCCCCCTCAGAGTCAGCTGCAGAGCACCAGGCCAGGCCTCATCTGGTCCCATCCATGAGTTCTACGTGCCTCCCAAGGTTGAGACCTGGACTTCACAGAGATGGAGGGCAAGGGCTCCTCTGGAGGAGTTCTAGGGACGAGGCCACCTGTGGATGCCTTTTTTTTTTTTTTTTTTTAATTTTAAAGACAGTTTCGCTCTTTTGCCCAGGCTGGAGGACAATGGCAAGATCTCGGCTCACTGCAACCTCCAGCTTCCAGTTTTAAGCAGTTCTGTCTCAACCTCCCAAGTAGCTGGGATTCCAGGTGCCCACGACCATGGCTGGCTAATTTTTGTATTTTTAGTAGAGATGGGGTTTCATCAGGCCCAGAACCTGGTGTCCAATGTTGGCCAGGCTGGTCTTGAACTCCTGACCTCATGATCTGCCTGTCTTGGCCTTTCAAAGTGCTGGGATTATAGGCATGAACCACTGCCTGCCCCTGTGGCTGCCCTTTTATGACAGCAGCAAGTGGCCTGGCATCAAGGAGTGTCACATGGCCCTCTCGATGTCGGTGGTCAAGCCCAAGGGACACGGCTCCCAGCGGACATCCTTGGAGCCCTGCTACCTACTGTCTGCACTCCCTACAAACAACATTGACAACCAGGCTGGAGCACATGGCTTGTCTCCTGAAACTTTTAGTGGGGCATGCTCACAGGACCAAGGACAGGCCATCCTCTGCACAGGCCCTCTTGGCCCGTCCGCCTCTGTCCAAACATGAGTGGCACATGGTTCTCAAGCATGTTGCCCTCTCTCTTGCCCTCATGCCCTACCAGTACTGACAGCCAAGCTCCTCCCTCTTCCATGCACAGCTAAGTGGCCATCACCGGGATGGAGCCCTCTCAGCTTCCTCCTATTCCACAGCACTGAGGTCGCGCCTCAAGAGCAGCCCTGTGTCTTTTCCCCAGACCAGGTCATGAGCTGCTTGGGAGAAGGGTCTACATTTTTGTCACCCTTATCCCTGCCTCTGTATTTACACTGCTGAGCGGCTATGACACCAGACCCAGGGACCGGGCACAAGGCTGCCTGCCACCTACCTTGGAATGTCAGGATCTGGTTGGACACCAGGTTCCGGGCCTGGTAGATATAGCAGAAGAGCTGGTAGTAGTGGGGCTCTGGGGAAAGAGGAAGCATGCCTGTCACCTGCCCCAGCACCCTAGAGACTCCCTCTGAGTGCCCCCACCCCTTCCCCACTTCCTGCCCTAGGGTTCTGGCCTCGGGCCACTCAAGCAGACTCCCAAGTCAGTGCTTACTATTGAAGGTGCAGTAGATGAAGGGCATGTTGGGGGGCCGGGTGTCCTGCCTCAGGGGGTCCCTGAACTGTCTGTCCAGACGCAATGGCCATGTCTTGCTGTCCTCTTCCTTCCCAGCATATTTCACATCCATAGCCTGTACCCAGGACAATCTCCCCTGAGGCTCTTGGGTGCAGCTCCTGTCTCCTCTAGCCCAAGCCCAGCCATCCTCCCTCACACCACCACCCTCGCAAGCCGGAGGAGCAGGGGCCCTTCCTCCGCAGTCAGCGACCCAGCCAGCTCAGGCCCCGGCTTTTCTGGAAGGAGGGGTTACAGGCAGGTGTTACCCAGCCTGTGAGCCTTTACCAAGGACCCCTCCAGGAGGAATATGGGCGCGATGCCCTTGTCCTTGTTGGGGGCCAGCCTGCGGCGCCAGCAGCGACGGCGGAACTTGCTCTGGGCCTGAGGGTTGAGGTGGAACCTGGAGCCGAAGGTGCCGTACTCCCAGCCCTCCTCCTCGTCCTTGGCCAGGCCCTGTGGTGGGGAGGAGAGCAGGGTCATGTTCCTGCAGCAGCCAAGGCGGCCCTGCCTTCAGTCCCAGCCAGGGCCCCTACCCGTAGGCCCCTCACCAGCTTCAGGAAGGAGAGGGCCTCCTGCTCATGGCTCAGCTCCCCATGGTTCCGGAAACGCACACGTGCCCAGCGCCGTCGGCGGCATAAGTGGTAGGTCTTCTCTACAGGGCTCCAGACCTGGGGCTGGCCCAAGGATGGGATGTCCATTCCATACTCCCAGCCTGCAGTTGGGGGACCACGGCCTCTGAGTCCCTGGGTGTCCGCAGGTTGGGAGGCCTGGACAGACCCGGGAGATGGGCCCTAGAGGTTTCACATCTAGGTCTCTCTGGCCCTGAGGTGTGGAAAGGAGGGTGTGGCTACACTGTGTCACCTGAGTGACCTGGGCCCAGCTGCCCATCTTACAAATGAGGCAGGCGGGGCTCAGAGAAGTCCTGTGACTCCCGCAAGGCCACACAGCCCATAAGCAGCAAAGCTTGCATCTTGAGCCCAGGGCTTGAGACTTACAGTTCATCATCACTCCCACCCTGGAGCTGCTGTGGGTGAATTCAGTCGCCACATGACAGCCTTCTGTTCACCAGCATCTGCCACGCCTTGCTCTGGGCCAGGCTTCAGGATGCACTGAGGGCCTATGCTGTCTCAAAAAGGGCCCATGTGTAGGGAAATGCTGGAGACCCAGCTCTGGAGGCCAGGGACTCCAGGAATTCAGGCCTATCCCACTGAGGGCTTGGCTGCTCTAATCCCACCCGGCTGGCGGCTGTGATTTTGAGGCCTTGGTCTCTCCCGATCCCAACCCTGACCAAATGACTGACCCTTACTGTCCACTGCATGGTTCAGCTCCACCGCCCAGTCCTTCTTAAAGTGCCAGCCTTGGGGGCACTTCACGTTCTCCCGGGCCTCCATGGGCTGTCCATTCTGCAGGAGGACAGAGAGGGTGCGCAAGGGGCACATGAACTGGTAGGAGGCCATGCTCTCTCTTCCCACACCTGTGTGCGTGCCTGCTGTGGCCACAGCGGCCTCCCTTTCCAGGCCAGACTGTGCTTGCCACACTTCATTCCGGAAATCTGAGCCATCACTGAATATGCACCAAGGACCTGCCTTTCCCTGCTGGAAACTCCTCCTCCTCATGCTTTTGAGATCAGTTAAACCTACACTGCCCAATACAGTAGCCACCAGCCGCCTGGGGCTACTCTAACTTAAATGAGTTAAAATTCAAAGTTTAGGTCCTTCATCTCACCAGTGCCCCATTTCAAGTTTGGGGCACATTTGCAGATACAGAACATTTCCATCATCACAGAGAATCCTACTGGACAGTGCTGGGTTAGCGTACCCCAAGCAGATTCTCTCCTTCGGGGTAAGCAACACCTTTGAAGGAGGCCTAGGAGGAACCATTACCACTCTTTTGTTGTTTCTCAGTTTTATATAAGATTTTTCTACAAACCCCTCACCCCATCAGTGCTGAGAGAGCCTGAGGAAACAAGACCCTCCCCATGATGGATTTCCAGCCACCCCTGGGATGGCATAGAGCTGAGACCATAGCTCTTTCCACTGGGATCCCCCAGCTTCCAAGGTGCCCCGCCTGGTGGCCTTGCTTGACCCCCAACCCCTGAGGCAGCTTCAGCCCTGCTCACCACGTCTGTGTTTGGGATGGTAGCAGGCCCCCAGGTGCCTCTGGCATCGCGGACCTGGTTCTCATATACCTCCTCCAACACCTGGCTCTTGTTGATGTCTATGTCCAGGAGGAGTCTAGGGGTAGCAAGACCCCAAGTTCCCAACACACCTCCCTGAGCAGCCCAGGGAGGTGTCCTGTGCTGGCCAGGCATTCCCATACCTGGCAACCCCACCTGGTCTGGGCAGGGCAGGGCCAGCAGGGCCTGGCATGCAGGACAGGGTGGTGTGCAGGGCCCTCGGCCTGGTGCGCCTTGGCTGTCTGGCACCAGCCTCAGGGGCTGGGTACCCATCTTTCTGGGCTGCTGCAGACTGGCCCTCCCAGGTGAAAAGTATCTCCTCCAGTGGAGCCTGCCCCCTCCAGCCTTACCTCCTCTGAGGGTCCACTGTCCAGTTGTCCTGCCAGTGCCATCCCAGGGGTGGCTGGAAATCGGTCATGGGGAGGGTCTTGTTCCCCATGACATCCGAGAAGTTGGGGCAGCGATATAGCCCCTGCTGCCCCCACTGGTCTTTATGCTTGGCTTGATTCTCATACTAGGGGAGGGAAGGTTGTCAGGGCTGCCGCCTCCTCCAGCACAATGTTCAGGGACATGGGCCTGCCCTGAGCCCCTGACTCTGAGCTGCAGGGGCATCCTAAAAATGTGGTAGCCAGGCAAGATAGGGCCATGTCCCCATTGCACAGGTGAAAGCACTGAGGCTCAGAGGTCAACCCTGCCCTGGTTACTCAGCTGGCAGAGTGGGGTGGACGCTGCATGTGTGGACAGAGATGTCTATTTAGGGCTTGGAGGCACAGAGGTGGAGAGGGGCTGGGGTGAGGGGGAGGGAACAGGGACTGTGTGCTCAGCAGGGGGAATATGGATGAAAAGGCCCAGAGGTGGCAATGGTGGTCAAGTGGTGTAGAAGGGCTGGGCTCCCCAGGGTCTGCAGTGATGAGAGAGCAGGCAGCTGGCATCAAAGGTACCAGCCCAGTCCTCCGCTGCCTGCTGAGACACACAGGCCCTGCTCCCAGCCCCCCTACCCTGAACCCCTCTCCGCCTCTGTGCCTCCAAGACCTACGGAGCTGGTTAGACATATTATGATGTATCCATCTACATGTGCAACTTAGACACTGCAAACATATGTTTTAACTCAGTAAGTTAAAAAGCCTAACACTCAAACCTTATTTCTCCTCTGCTGTCCACCTGGCTTCCTGAGCTACCTCCTTCCCTGGGAAGCCAAGGACATCTCCCCTCATCTGGCTCTAGAGCAGTTCCTGGACACCACCTGCCTCCTCCCCAGGCTGATGGTTCTGCAGGCAGATGCCTCAGATCCTGTTCCTCTACCATTCTGGGCCTTCACCTCCTGGGACCCTGCTGGGCCTGCAGGGGTCCCAGGCTGCCTCGTTGGTGATGGATGAGGCCCCTGCAAGTCAGAGCCTTGCTCACTTCACATGCTGTTGATGAACTGGGAGAAAGCTCTCAATAAACCTGCATCAGGGAGAGGGGGAAGAGGTCCTGAAGGCCACTCAGTCACCCCCTTTGTCACCACACATGTATGGAGGATCAACAAGACACCTGAGCTGGCAGTGTCCGATATTGCTTTAGTCTCTTCCTCTATCAGATTTGGTCAGAAATATTTTTCTCCCTCTTCAGTGCAGGGATAGTGCAGCTTCACCCTCCCTCCTCAGGCCACGTGCACTGCAGGGAGGCCATCTCTTCCCTGCAAGGCCACTCCACCCCACCCCCACCTGCTGCCCTGGGCCCCTGTTCACCACTCACCATCTCAGCGTACACTGCTGTGTCACCCTGGCGGAGCAGCTGCAGGTTCTTGCTGTCTGTGACATTGCCAAGCCACATGCAGACCCGGAGGTGGGCTGGGAGCACATCCTTCTGTCCTTCACCCTCTGGGTACTGAGCCAGAGGCCGATCGGTCCTACAAGGGCACTAAACACCCTGAACACCACCCTGACCACCCCTTCAGTGGGCCACACCTGCCCCTTTTCCTCAAGCCCTGGGAGTGGGGCCCTCACTGAGCTGAGTGCGGGAGCTATAAGTGAATGGCTTGGAGTTCTGCCTTCCAGGGCATGGTGGCTCCATCCTGGGAGCCATGAAGCAGAGAGGCTGGGAGTGCCTCACAGAGGGAGTGGTGGGGACATTGATTATGGGACTGATGGGCATTCCTTGTGTGCTTGTTATGGGCTGGCATTGTGTGCTGGCATTGTGCCAGTTGTCCATTGTGGCTTGTAGGCCTGAATCCTCACATCCCACCATGAGGAGGGCATCTTAATTGCCAGGCCCATTCTATGCAGCAGTACACCAAGGCCTGGGCAGGGTCAGGAGTTGGCCTGGGGCCATGCAGAGCCAGGATTCTTGTTTCAGGGGCTGTTGCAAGATGTGAAGGACTTTGGAGGGCATGGAAGGAGCCTTGCACATTGGTGGAGAGGCCAAAGGGCAGGTACACTTGGGGCTGGGGAAAGCCCAGAGTGTCCTTACTGTTGAGAGTATGGGCCAGAGAGAATGCATGTAGGAACAGGGGCCTGGGGCCAGGCCAGCAAGGTGGCACCTTGGGAGGATTAGAAGCAGGGAGGCCACTGTCACAGCCGAGGGGGGGTCACAAGAATAGTGGTCAGGGTGTTTAGGCTGGTGCCAAACCTTATAGACCATGACTGGAGATCACCCAGTCATGGTCCAGGGAAGAAATGATAAGGGGCTGGACCAAGTGGCAGCCATGAGGATGATGGAGGTGGTGGATTTTTTTCTTTTGTTTGTTTGTTTTTTTGAGAAGGAGTCTTGCTTTGTCGCCCAGGCTGGAGCACAGTGTTGCAATCTCAGCTCACTGCGACACCCACCTCCCAGGTTCAAGCAATTCTCCTGCCTCAGCCTCCCATGTAGCTTGGATTACAGGCATGTGCTACCATGCCCGCCTAATTTTTTGTATTTCAGGAGAGATGAGCTTTCGCCATGTTGGCCAGGGTGGTCTGGAATTCCTGACCTCAGGTGATCCACCCACCTCAGTCTCCCAAAATGCTGGGATTACAGTTGTGAGCCACCATACCTAATGAGGAGGTGGATTTGGGGAACATTTACGAGGTACATGGACTTGGCATCAGCCCACATACTGTCAGCTGCAGACCCCTCTCTTCCTCTGGGGACTGTTTCAACCTGATTCCACGTGGTTAAGGGACCAGGGAGACAGGCCCCATGGGGACTGCCCTGTGAGTTCAGGACCTCCCCTGGGGGCATTTTTGGGCCCTGTCCTCCCTTGAGGACCCCGATTCCCACCTGTAGGAAAAGTGTCTGTATCTTCCCACAGAGCCTGCCGGAGTGCAGAACCCCTGCTGGGGAGAAGAGCACAGAGTGGGCGGGCACCTGTGCATAGGCCACTCGCTGCTCCTTGGCCACCAGCCAGATCATCACGTCAGGGAGGCCCATCTGGGGCTGCCGAGGTAGGAGATTATCAGGCCCTAGGTGGCTGGTTCCCATCCCTGCTCTGGGTCAGTGTGTGTGGCACCCACCTCGGGGAGCACAGCGTTGAGGCGGTACAGCCAGTCCTCCACTGTGGCCACCATGTCCCTGGGCTTGGCTTGCTTGGCCTTTTGGGCCAGTTCCTGCAGTAGAAGGCTGCGGAGCTGCCACCTCTTCCTGTCCAGACTGGTGGCTTTGGGCTGATCGGTCATGCAGGGCAGAGGGTGCCTGTGGCCGGGACAGGGTAGCAGGGGCTGGATCTCTCTATTGCCTCCCAGTGTCACCATCCCTGCCCTGCCTTAGGCCAGCGTGTCCCTCCTGGCGTCAACATCCTGCCCTCATCCACTGCTGACCTGGCCCAGGAGCCCTTTCCATAGCTCCGTAGAAAGCCTGCTCGCTGTGCATCTGGCCCTGAGTTCTCATCCAGCCCTCTCCCACCCTCCCAGCCCCTGCAGGAAGATGGGGCTGTGCAGGCTTGTCTGGAGGAAGGGGATAGGCTGGCTTGGTAGGCACCCTGGGCATGGGTGTGGGGCAGCAGGGACCATTCTGATGGGGCAGTCGAGGGGCCTGAATGGGAACAGAGAAGCAACTATTGGGGTTTCTTGCTGGGGAGAGGTCTGGGCAGTGCTCTTCCTTGAGGAGGTGGTGGGAGGAGGTGTTCAGGACACTGCTTTGAGCCCCCAGGCCTGGATCTAGCTCAGCTCTAGGCCAGCACTCCAGGAGTGCCTTCACTCCTACTTGCAGTCCTCCGCCAGCTCCCTCAGCAGTTTCTCCCACTGGTGGAGCAGAGCTGGGTCCTTCGGATTCCGAATGGATTTCAGGGTGTCCAGGTTGACTTTCTGCCCAGCAGGAGAGAAATGGTAAGAGAGCCTGCCTCAGCATGGAGCCCAGCTGGGCAGGCCACAGATCTGATTGGCCCAAGATGTTTTCAGCCAGGACCTATCAGTTCAAGGTTATCTACAGCCCCGAGGCTAGAAACCCCCAACACCTTTCCTGCTACCCAACAGAAGAAACAAGTGGCAAGAAGTCGGGATGGGGTAAGACTGGGAAGCAGTGCAGACCCCTGACCTCCACATAGGCGTGAGAAAGTCATGCTGGAGATGCCAGTCCCAGGTGGCTTCCAAGACCTACACTCCTAACAGGCACTTGAGACCGTTTGTGATCTCATTCCTTCCAGCTTCTATGGCCTTATCTTCACGTCACCTCCCCCGGCCATGCCGAACTTCAAAAACTAGCACATTGCCATGGCTTTACACATGTTATTCCCTTCTACCCCCACCCACCTCCTAATAAACTCTTATGTATTCTTCAAAACCCTGCTGATGCGTCATCTCTTTTGTGCACACCTCCCCTGACTATCCTCTCTTCCTCTCCTCTCCCCACCTTCTCTCTCTGACCCTATAGCTCTTGGTACCTGCGTCTCCATCATAGCCCTAGTTGTACTGCATGGTCACTGCCTGCATGTCCAACTTCCCTAGACAGTAAGAACAGGGCCGTGTTTAATCATCTTTGTGTCTTCAGTGCCTAGCCCTGCTTCTGGCACGTTCTTCTCAACAGTGTGGAATGAATGCATGAATGAGCTGTGTGACCAGTTTCTTGCCACTGCAATGCAGTTTCCCGTCTCCCAGCCACACTGAACCCTTCCCTGCATAAGCTCCCACACCACTCACCAGGCGATCCCGAGTGAAGTGGAGGAGGTTAAGGCAGTTCATTCGGAAGCTGATGTCCTCCCAGTTGGAGGTCACAGCCACGACAGGCTTGGTGTCATACCAGGGCACATAATGGTAGATGTTCCCTGAGACACAAAGACAAACGGAGAGAGGGGGTGTCTGAGGGATTCTGGGAGGCCTCTTCTCACTGTGTCCCCTCCAAGGATCTCCCTGGACCACTTCGCCCTCAAAGATGCGATCTGCTAACAATGCTAACTAGACCCCTCCAGCTGGGAGGCTGGGCTGGGGCCCAACTGAGGATATGTGCACTTTGACCCTTCATGGTCACATGGTCTTCCAGAGTCCCCAGTTTACAGTGGGAAAATCCAGGCTAGCAATGGGAAGCAGTTTCCCTGAGGTGGCACAGCCAGGCGGCCATAACACAGGCACCTAGCTCCAGAGCCCTGGGTTCTGAATCTCAGGTGAGACGCCAGGGGTAGGGGCACAGGGCAGGCCTCTGGGTGGAATGGGGGGAGGGGGAGCAAGTGTAGATAGACACCACTGATGGGTGCCACAGACTGGATTCCCTCGCCATGTGCCTTATTGAAATGAGGGGGAAGTGAGACCAAACATAAAGGATTCTGAACCACACTGCTGCTGAGTCGGCCTTAGAGGCAGAAATCCACAGAAAATAAACATTTAATATGCAGAAAATCTGTGAGGCAAGCGAAAGCCAAAGCTGAGTTTTGTTCTCCAAATTTCTGGCAAGTTCTTGGAGAACTTGTGCTTTTCTTTGGCAACGACGAGACCAAGGGGCAGAAGAGAAAGCCTAGGGCTGGTCAGCTTGGGCAGTCTAACAGGGATCCATGTGCTACAGGCTAGTTGTTTCCCCCTGGAAAGGTGTACTCAAGTCCCAAACCCCAGGACCTTACAATGTGGCCTTATTTGGAGAGGGAGTCTTTGCAGATGTAATGAGTTAGGATGAGGTCACACTGGAGCAGGGTGGGCCCTTAATGACTCGTGTCCTTATAAGAAGGGAGACACAGTGAGGATGACACCGTGTGAGGAGGAGGGAGACCCCATGTTGGGACGGAGGCAGAGACTGGTGGGACACAGCTGCAAGCCCAGGAACACCAAGGACCTCAGCAACTGCCAGAAGCCAGGAGGGAGCTGTGGCCAGATTTTCCCTCAGAGCCCTCAGCAGGGATCAACACTGACACTCTGACTTTGAACTTGTGGCCTCCAAACCTGTGAGAGAATTAGTTTCTGTTGTCTAAACCACCTGGTTTGTAGTACTTTGTTACAATAGTAATACACCACGCAGAGCAGGTGCTCTAAGCCCTAAACCCTTGGGATTGGGGGTTAAGAACTGACCCATCACACAGGAAGGGACAGTGGGGAAACTTGGCTGTCTCCAGTGTGGCTCTCTGGGTGGAGGGGGAAGAAAATCTTCCCCAAAATTTGTAGCAAGTGGGGCCTCATGGACATTGGCATTCAGAGTTCATGTGATCTGTGTAGTCTGAAGAATGTCCAATACAAAATTTAATTTAAAGTGGTCTCAAGTGGTTTGTGACCAGCCTGGGTAACATAGTGAGACCCTGTCTCTAACTAGCCAAGCATGGCGACTCACACATGTAGTCCTAGCTACTCAGGAAGCCGCGGTGGGCTTGGGCCCAGGAGTTTGAGGCTACAACAAGCCATGATCATGTCACTGCACTGCAGCTTGGGTGACAGAGTGAGACCCTGTCTCAACCAATCAATAAAATAAATGGTCATAAATAAATAAATAAATAAAAATAAAGTGGTCCCTGCTTGGCAGTGCCCCAGGAAACTGAAAGAAGCAAAGGCCAATCCTCTCTGGAGAATGAAACTTTAGCCAGACCTCAGAGAATGCCCACAAAGTTCCAAGAAAGTGAGCAGCTAAGAACCAGTGTACGCACTCCTAACCCATCAACTCCACTCCTGGGTATACACCCAAGAGAAGGGCATATATAGCATCATTGAGACACATGGAGGAAAATGTTCATAGCAGCTCTCATTATAATAGCCAGAAGTTGGAAGCAGCCAAAATCTCTCTCAAAAGATCTCTTGGCTGGGCATGGTGGCTCACGCCTGTAATCCCAGCACTTTGGGAGGCCGAGGTGGGCACATCATGAGGTCAGGAGTTGGAGACCAGCCTGGCAAATATGGTGAAACCCCGTCTCTACTATAAATACAAAAATTAGCCAGGCATGGTGGCACATGCCTGTAATCCCAGCTACTCAGGAGGTTGAGGCAGGAGAATTGCTTGAACCCAGGAGGCAGAGGCTGCAGTGAGCTAAGATGGCACCATTGTACTCCAGCCTGGGCAACAGAGTGAGACTCAATGTCAAAAAAAGCAAAAAATAAAAAAAAAAAGAATTAGCCAGGCGTGGTGTGGGTGCCTGTAATCCCAGCTACCTGGGAGGCTGAGGCAGGAGAATCACTTGAACCTGGGAGGCACAGGTTGCAGTGAGCCAAGATTATACCACTGCACTCTAGCCTGGGCCAAAGCAAGACTCCTTCTAAAAAAATAAATAAATATAAATAAATAAATAAAGTCTCAAAAATCTCAGTAGCAGAAAGGATAAATACATTATGGTACGTTTACACAATAGAATAATACATAGCAGTCAGCGAATGAGCTATGACTATATTCCATGTCATCTAGATCTGTGAACACACTGCACAAATAGAATGGTGAGCAAAAGAAACCAGATACAAAAGAATACACACAGGCCAGGCGCGGTGGCTCACGCCTGTAATCCTAGCACTTTGGGGGGCCGAGGCGGGTGGATCACGAGGTCAAGAGATCGAGACCATCCTGGTCAACATGGTGAAACCCCGTCTCTACTAAAAATACAAAAAATTAGCTGGGCATGGTGGCTCGTGCCTGTAATCCCAGCTACTCAGGAGGCTGAGGCAGGAGAATTGCCTGAACCCTGGAGGCGGAGGTTGCGGTGAGCCGAGATCGCAGCTCACCAGTTCAAGCAATTCTCCTTCCTCAGCCTTCTGAGTAGCTGGGATTACAGGCATGTGCTACCATGCCTAGTTAATTTTTGTATTTTTAGTAGAGACGGGGTTTCGCCATGTTGGCCAGGCTGGTCTCCAACTCCTGAGCGCAGGTGATCCACCCACCTCAGCCTCCCAAAGTGCTAGGATTACAGGTGTGAGCCACCACAGCCAGTCATGATATGATTTTTTTATATAAAGCTTTTTTGTTTTGGCTTTTCTTTTTTTTTTAAAGAGGCAGAGCATGGTGGATCATGCCTGCTCCTGCCTGTAATCCCAGTGCTTTGGGAGGCTGAGGCCAGGAGTTCAAGGCTGTAGTAAACTATGGTCATGCCATGGAGATGAGGAGTGGCTGCCTTGGTGGGGTGGGGTGGGCATAGGGGCTTCTGAAGTGCTGCTGCTCTGTGATCTGAATGCCATCACATGGGCATGTTTGCTTTGTGATAATTCACTGAGCTTGACACTTTGGTTTGTGTACTTTTCCATAGGTACGTTCTACTTGAATTGAAAGTTTACTTAAGAAATTAAAAAATAGGCCGGGCGCGGTGGCTCAAGCCTGTAATCCCAGCACTTTGGGAGGCCGAGGCGGGTGGATCATGATGTCAAGAGATTGAGACCATCCTGGTCAACACGGTGAAACCCCGTCTCTACTAAAAATACAAAAAATTAGCTGGGCATGGTGGCGCGTGCCTGTAACCCCAGCTACTCAGAAGGCTGAGGCAGGAGAATTGCCTGAACCCAGGAGGCGGAGGTTGCGGTGAGCCGAGATCGCGCCATTGCACTCCAGCCTGGGTAACAAGAGCAAAACTCCGTCTCAAAAAAAAAAAAAAAAAAAAAAAGAAATTAAAAAATAGTGGGACAAAATTCCCAAAATCATGTAAAAAACAGTGTGTCAAAGATGGAAGATGCTAAGGAGAAAAGTGGGGAAGGGGAAAAAGGGAGATGCCAAGTAATTTTAAATAGAATGGTCACCTAAGGACTTTCTGCAGAGATCTAGAAGAAATAATCTAGAATGCAGCCCAGAGAAAGGACAAGATGACAAATATGGAAGAGATTTAAAAATATGAAGGACAGGCTGGGAACGGCGGTTCACACCTGTAATCCCAGCACTTTGGAAGGCCGAGGCTGGCGGATCACGAGGTCAGGAGATCGAGACCATCCTGGCCAACAAGGTGAAACCCTGTCTCTACTAAAAATACAAAAATAAGCTGGGCATGGTGGCATGTGCTTGTAATCCCAGCTGCTCAGGAGGCTGAGACAGGATAATTGCTTGAACCTGGGAGTTGGAGTTTGCAGTGAGCCGAGATCAGGCCACTGCATTCCAGCCTGGTGACAGAGCCAGACTCCATCTCAAAAAAAAAAAATTGAAGGACAGAATGAGAAGGTCCACGGAGTACAGAGTGAGTTCCAGAAGGATATATAGAGGAGAAAAGGCAATTTGCAAAGGGAAAATATAATTTTCCAGAATTTTTGGAAGACATCAGTTTCAGATCCTGGCCTTTGAGTGAAAGACTGGAATGATAAATAAGCAGAGATGCATGCCTGGGGCTCTTAGTGCAAGGATACACAACAGCAATTTTCCTCTCCTACTGTTGGAGAACTTACAAAAGCAACAAGGAGAAGGAAAGTAACTCAATTTTCAGCAAAACAAGGGACAAATATAATCTGCAGACTAAAAATACACGTAAGGATTGCCAAAAGCAACTGTGATAGCCACCGAAGCCGGAGGGTGAAGCACAGCAGCAGCAGCCACCTGGGGGATGTTACTAGCAAGACAGACAGCAGGAAGCACACTAAGTAGGAGCAGATCTTAGAAAGTGCCAGCAAAAATACACTCCCTGAAGGAGCTCAGGACGCACATGAGGCAACGTGAGCCTGCAAACCTCAGAAAACAGTAGAAGAAAAAACAAAAACAACAGAGATGGGAAGGTAACACAAGTAGTCCACGGGAGGAGATTAGACCCTGCAGACAATTATGGGGCATGGAAATAAGGACAGAAATAAGAAAAGTGACCAAAATGAAATGGAAAGAATGGGTCAAAAAAGGATCAGGGAGAAAATGACAGATATAGATAAAACCAAGGAGAATCACTCAACTATAAATGGAGCCTCTGATGTAGAAAATTAAACAATGGAACAGAATAAGCAGTTTAACATGTAATCTAAGAAAACACATGAGGAAAGGATGGCCTTTTTAACAAATGGTGCTTGAACAACTGGATATCCACATGCAAATGAATTCAAAATGAATCACACAGATAAGTTTAAGAACTAAAACGGTAAAAAATTTTTTTGAGACAGGGTCTCATTCTGCTGCCTACCCTGGAGTGCAGTGGTGTGATCATGGCTCACTATAACCTTGACTTCTGGGGCTCAAGTGAACCTCATGCCTCAGCCTCCTCAGTAGCTGGATCTATAGGTGTGTACCACCATGCCCCATTAATTAAAAAAAATTTTTTTGTAGGCCCTCACCATGTTGCCGAGGCTGGTCTCAAACTCCTGGGCTCAAGTGATTCACCTCAGTCTCTAAAGTGTTGGGATTACAGGCGTGAGCCACCACACCCAGCTAAAACTATAAAACTTAGAAGAAAAAATAGGAGAAAAATCTTCATGACTATGGGCTAACCAAAGAGTTCTTATATAACATCATAAAAGAAAAAATAAATTGGATTTTATCAAATTAAAAATGTTGGCACTTCAAAAGACACAACTAAGAAAATGAAAAGACAAGCCACAGTCTATCTGCAAATCACATATCTGATAAAGGACTTGTATTCAGAATATATAGTGAATTCTTACAACTCAAGAATAAGAGAAACAACCCAATTTTTTTTTTTTTTTTTTTTTGAGACAGAGCCTCCCTCTGTTGCCAGGCACTAGGCTGTAGTGCAGTGGCGCGATCTTGGCTCACTGCAACCTCCGCCTCCTGGGTTCAAGCAATTCTCCTGCCTCAGCCTCCTGAGTAGCTGAGACTACAGGCACACCACCACGCCCATCTAATTTTTGTATGTTTTAGTAGAGAAGGGGTTTCACCATGTTAGCCAGGATGGTCTTGATCTCTTGACCTTGTGACCTGCCCGCCTCAGCCTCCCAAAGTGCTGGGATTACAGGCATGAGCCACTGCGCCTGGCCAAAGAAACAACCCAATTTAAAAATAGGTGACATATTTGAATAGACATACTGCTAAAGAAGGTAAATGAATGGTTAACGAGCACATGAAAAGATGTGGCCAGGCAGGTGGCTCATGCCTGTAATCCCAGCACTTTGGGAGGTCAAGGTGGGCGGATTGCTTGAGCCCAGGAGTTCAAGACCAGCCTGGACAACATGGGGAAACTTCATATCTAGCCAGATGTGGTGGTGTATGCCTGTAGTCACAGCTACTTGGTAATCAGGTGGGAGGATCACATGAGCCCTGGAAGTGGAGGTTGCAGCGAGCCGTGATCATATCACTGCACTCCAGCTTCAGTGTCAGAGCGAGACCTTGTCTTAAGAAATAGAAAATAAAAATAGGCCAAGTGCAGTGGCTCACACCTGTAATCCCAGCATTTTGGGAGGCTGAAGTGGGTGGATCGCTTGAGCCCAGAAGTTTGAGACCAGCCTGGGCAACATGGTGAAATCCCATCTCTACTAAAAATACAAAAATTAGCTGGGCGTGGTGACACACGCCTGCAGTCCCAGCTACTTGGTGGGGCTGAGGCAAGGGAATCGCTTGAACCCAAGAGGCAGAGGTTGCAGTGAGCTGGGATTGTGCCACTGCACTCCAGCCTGGGCCACAGGGCGAGACTCGGTCTCAAAAAGTAAATAAATAAATAAATAAAATAAAAAGAGAAAAGATGCTCAGTGTCATTACAGGAAATGAAAATTAAAACAACAGTGAGCTACCACTGTGTGCCTATGATAATAAATAAAGACAGATAGTAACAAACATTGATGAGGATGAGAAACTGAAATCATCTTACATTGTTGGGAAAATATAAAATGGTGTGGTCACTTTAGAAAAGCTTGGCAGTTTCTTAAAAAGCCATTCCCACTTTGGGAGGCTGAGATGGGTAGATCACGAGGTCAAGAGATCGAGACCACCCTGGTCAACATGGTGAAACTCCGTCCCTACTAAAAATACAAAAATTAGCTGAGCATGGTGGCACACGCCTGTAGTCCCAGCTACTCGGGAGGGTGAGGCAGGAGAACTGCTTGAACCCAGGAGACGGAGGTTGCAGTGAGCCAAGATTGCACCATTCCACCCCCCCCGGGAAAAAAAAGGGAAACCCCCTCAAAAAAAAAAAAAAAAAAAAAAAAAAGACATTCCACTTCTAAGTATCCATCCAAGAGAAATGAAAGCATATGTCCACACAAAGACTTGTATATGAATGTTCACAGCAGCTTTATTCTTTTTTTTTTCTGAGATGGAGTTTCACTCTTGTTGCCCAGGCTGGAGTGCAATGGCACAATCTCAGCTCATCACAACCTCTGCCTCCCGGGTTCAAGCGATTCTCCTGTCTCAGCCTCCTGAGTAGCTGGGATTACAGGCACTTGCCACCATGCCCGGCTAATTTTGTATTTTTAGTAGAGACGGGGTTTCTCCATGTTGGTCAGGTTGGTCTTGAACTCCAGACCACAGATGACCCATCTGCCTCAGCTTCCCAAAGTGCTGGGATTACAGGTGTGAGCCAGCATGTCTGGCCTAGCAGCTTTATTCTTAATAGCTAAGAAGTAGAAACAATGTCCATCAACTGATGAATAGATTAACAAATGATGGATGGTACACCCATATGATGGAATACTATTTGGCAATGAAAAGGAATGGAGTAATGATACATGCTACACCATGGATAAACCTGGAAAACATTATGCCGGGTGAAGAAATCCAGATGTAAACGATGACATATTGTATAATTTCATTTATATGAAATATCCAGGAAAAGTAAATATGCAGAGATGAAAGTAGATTAGTAGTTGTGTGGACCTGGGGGTAGGAACAGGGGAGTGACTACAAAACAAGAGAATTCTGTGGTATGTAAATTACATCACTAAATAAATTACTAACAAAATAAGATTTTATTCATAAACATAGATGCAAAAGCCTCAACAAAATATTAGCAAACCGATTCCAGAATGTGTAACAAAGATAGGCTGGGCATGGTGGCTCACGCCTATAATCCCAGCACTTTGGGAAGCTGAGGCAAGCGGATCACCTGAGGTCAGGAGTTCAAGACCAGCCTGCCCCCGTCTCTATTAAAAATATAAAAATTAGCTGGGTATGGTGGCATAAGCCACTGCACCTGGACTAAAACATTTTTTTAAAAAAAGAGAAGAAAGTTGGCTCGCATGGTGGCTCACACTTGTAATCCCAGCACTTTGGAAGGCCAAGGCAGGTGGATCACGAGGTCAGCAGTTCGAGACCAGCCTGGCCAACATGGTAAAACCCCGTCTCTACTAAAAATACAAGAACTAGCCAGGCACAGTGGCAGGTGCCCGTAATCCCAGCTACTTGGGAGGCTGAGGCAGGAGAATCACCTGAACCCAGGAGGTGGAGGTTGCAGTGAGCTGAGATAGCGCCACTGCACTCTAGCCTGGGCAACAGAGCAAGACTCCATCTCAAAAAACAAAACAAAACAAAAAAACAAAGTTATGGCCAATAAGCACAGGAAAAGATGCTCAGCATCATTAGTGGTTAGAGAAATGCAAGGTTGGACCAGGCGCAGTGGCTCACATCTGTAATCCCAGCACTTTGGGAGGCCAAGGCAGGCAGATCACCTGAGGTCAGGAGTTCAAGACCAGCTTGGCCAACATGGTGAAACCCTGTCTCTACTAAAACTACAAAAATTAGCCAGGTGTGGTGGTGGGAGCCTGTAATCCCAGCTACTTGGGAGGCTGAGGCAGGAGAATTGCATGAACCCAGGAGGTGGAGTTTGCAGTGACCTCAGATCATGCCACTGCACTCCAGCCTGGGTGACAAAATGAGACTGTCTCAAAAAAAAAAAAAAAAGAAAGAAAGAAAGAAAGAAAGAAATGCAAGGTAAAATTATAGTTAGGTGTAACTTTGTACCCACTGGAATGACTGAAATGAAAAAGCATAGAAATATCAAAAGTTGGAAGAAATGTGGAGCAAATGGAGCTCTCGAACATTGCAATGGGGGCGTAAAATAGTACAGCCACTTTTGAAAGTGTTAGGCATTTTCTTATAAAACCAAATTCCATCTCTAAGTATTTACCTAAGAGAACTGGAAGCACATCTTTATAAAAGACTTGTACAAGAATGTTCATAGCAACTTTATTCATAATACTCCAAAACTTGAATCAATCCAAGTGTTCACAAACAGGTGAATGAATAAAGTATCATAATTATATAATGAAATACTAACAAAAATAAAAAGGAAAATATTGGTCTATGCCACAACACAGATGAATCTCTAAAACACTACACTAAGCAAAATAAGCCACAGGAAGAGTTCTGTATATACGATTTCACTTATATGATGTTGTAAAAGAAGCCAATGTAATCTATTTAAATATCACAATGATTGCCCCAGAGGGAACTGACTGAAAAAGAACACACAACAGCTTGCTGGGATGATGGAAGTCTCTACCCACGGTGGTTACACAGTTGTATTTGTCAAAGATTATCAAACAGGGCCGGGCGCGGTGGCTCAAGCCTGTAATCCCAGCACTTTGGGAGGCCGAGGCGGATGGATCACGAGGTCAAGAGATCGAGACCATCCTAGCCAACATGGTGAAACACCGTCTCTACTAAAAATACAAAAAATTAGCTGGGCATGGTAGTGCGTGCCTGTAATCCCAGCTACTCAGGAGGCTGAGGCAGGAGAATTGCCTGAACCCAGGAGGCGGAGGTTGCGGTGAGCCGAGATCGCGTCATTGCACTCCAGCCTGGGTAACATGAGTGAAACACCGTCTCAAAAAAAAAAAAAAAAAAAAAGATTATCAAACAGTACATTTTATTTTATTATTTATTATTATTATTATTTTTTGAGATGGAGTCTCTGTCACCTAGGCTGGAGTGCAATGGCGTCATGTCAGCTCACTGCCTCCGCCTCCCAGGTTCAAGAGATTCTCCTGCCTCGGCCTCCCAAGTAGCTGGGATTACAGGTGCTCACCACCATGCCCCACTAATTTTTGTATTTTTAGTAGAGACAGAGTTTCACCATGTTAGTTAGGCTGGTCTCAAACTCTTGACCTTAGGTGATTCGCATGCCTCGGCCTTCCAAAGTGCTGGGATTACAGGCGTGAGCCACCGCGCTCGGCTGAAACAGTACATTTTAAACCTGTGCATTTTATTTTTTGTAAACAATACCTCAAAACAAAATAATAGGCAGGATATGATGGCTCATGCCTGTAATCCCAGCACTGTAGGAGGCTGATGTGGGAGGATCATTTGGAGTTCAAGACCAGCCTGGGCAACATGGTGAGACCCTATCTCCATAAACAATTTTTAAATAGGCCGGGTACAGTGTCTCATGCCTGTAAACCCAACACTTTGGGAGGCTGAGGTGGACAGATCACTTGAGGTCAGCAGTTCAAGGCCAGCTGGCCAATATGGTGAAACCTGTCTCTACTAAAAATACAAAAATTAGCTGGGCGTAATGGCAAAGGCCTGTAGTCCCAGCTGCTCCAGAGGCTGAGGCAGGAGAATCGAGTGAACCCGGGAGGTGGAGGTTGTAGTCAGCTGAGATTGTGCCACTGCACTCCAGCCTGGGCAACAGAGTGAGACTCCATCTCAAAACAAAACAAAACAAATTTTAAAAATACAAAGTCTAGGCTGGGTGTGTTAGCTCACAGCTGTAATTCCAGCACTTTGGGCGGCTAAGGGGGGTGGATAGCTTGAGGCCAGGAGTCAAGATCAGCCTGGCAAACGTAGTGAAATCCTGTCTCTACTAAAAAAGAAATACCAAAATTCACCAGACATGGTGGCACATGCCTGTAGTCCCAGCTACTTGGGAGGCTGAGGCACAGGAATCGCTTGAACCCGGGAGGTGGAGGTTGCAGTGAGCTGAGAAGTGGCACTCCAGCCTGGGTGACAGAGTGAGACCCTGTATCCAAAAAAAAAAAAGGGCCAGGCAAGCAGGCTCACACCTGTAATCCCAGCACTTTGGGAGGCTGAGGCGGGTGGATCATGAGGTCAAGAGTTCAAGACCAGCTTGGCCAAGACGGTGAAACCCCGTCTCTACTAAAAATACGAAAATTAGCCGGGCATGGTGGTGGGCACCTGTAATCCGAGCTACTTGGAGGCTGAGGCAGAGAACTGCCTGAACTCAGGAGGCGGAGACTGCAGTGAGCCAAGATCGTGCCCCTGCACTCCAGCCTGGGTGACAAAATGAGACTCAGTCTCAAAAAAAAAAAAAAAAAAGTTGCCACTAAAAGAATAAAAAACCACCTCACAAACTTGGAGAATATATTTCATATTTATAACATACATCTTGGCAAAAGATGGTTTCCTGGAACAAATAATGTACAAATAAATAAGAAAAATATAGCCAAATGTAATAATGGATAAAAGATATGCATAGGTTTTTTTGCAGATAAGGAAAAACAACTGTCTGTATACATATGAAAAGATGCCCAATCCTCATTTATAATCAGAAAAATGCAAATTAAGGCCACGTGGAATACCATTTCACATCTACCAGATTGGGAAAAACTTAAAAGGCAGTGGCTCACACTGGGACACTGAGGTGGGCAGATCACCTGAGGTTGGGAGTTTGAGACCAGCCTGACTAACATGGCAAAACCACATCTCTACTAAAAATACAAAAATTAGCCAGGCATGGTGGCACACGCTGTAGTCTGAGCTACTCAGGAAGTTGAGGTAGGAGAATTGCTTGAACCCGGGAGGTGGAGGTTGCAGTGAGCTGAGATTACGCCATTGCACTCCAGCCTGGGCAACAGAGCAAGACTCCATCTTGAAAAAAATTTAATTTAAAAAAACAAGGCTGGGCAATATCAAGTACTGGTGAGAACGCAGAGTAACAGGAATTCTCATACCATGCATAGGAGAGTGTAACTTGGTATAATCACTTTTGCTTTGAGTTTCTCTTCCACTCCTATGTATATAATTTAGAGGAAGTCTTGGATTTGTAATCAGGAGACACGCACAAGAATGTTTATAACAAAATTATTGTAATAGCAAAAAAGATACAACCTAAATGTCTACATACACCAATACTTTGTGGTATAAGCACACTGTGGAATATATGCAGAAGTGAAAATGAACTGCAGTACACATAACCCACATACAAAGTTTAATATTGAGCAGAAAATGTAAGATAGGTGAATACAGACGGAAAAAGTCCATTTATGTAATATATAAAAATAGCATGATGTTTAGAATTTAATTCATAGGTGAAGAATTAAAAAGAAAGGCAAGAAGATGATTAATCCAAGAGTCAGGGTCATGGTTACTTCTTGGGTGAAGGGACCTGGGAAGAGTAAACAGAGACCCCTTCTAGGATGCTGACAGTTTTCTATATTTTAAGCTGGGTGCTGAGTTCATGGGCACTCATTTCATTATTATTACTTATTTTATGGTTAAACAGGGTCTCACTCTGTCATCCAGGCTGGAGTGCAGTGGTTCGATCTCAGCTTACTGCAACCTTCACCTCCCAGGCTCAGGTGATCCTTTCACCTCAGCCTCCCTCATTTTATTAATCTTCTTTAAACTACACATACATATTTCATATGCCTTTTGTATATATATTTCATAATACAAAAATCAAGTAGATCACCCTAAGTGAAAGAAGTCATTTACAAAGAACCACATATTATATATTCCATATATGATATGTCTGGAATAGGAAAATCTACAATCACAGAAATAGATTAGTGGTTGCCTGGGGCTGGGGAGGTGGGAGATAAGTTGGGGGTGAATGCCAATGGGCATAGGTTTCCTTTTCCAGTGAGGAAATGTTCTAAAATTTGTGGTGATGGTTGTACAACTCTGTGAATATACTGAAAAACTATTGTACAAAGTTAAATGGGCGAATTGTATGGTTTGTGAATTATATCTCAATAAAGCTTTAAAAAAACGACAGGTAGGGAAGTAGGATGCATGGAAAGGCTCAGAATGGGTGTTGAGATAGTAAAGCTGAAAAAAGATGAAAGTGAGACAGTAATGCTCTGCAGCAGTGGTTCTCAAAGTGGAGCATGCACCCCAGTCACCTGGAGGGCTTGATAAAACACAGACTGTGGGGCCTCTTCCCCAGGTTATCAGATTCTGTAGATCTAGTGTGGGGTCAAGAATCTGCATTTCTAACAAGTTCCTAGGTGATGCTGATGCTGCCGGCCCAGGGTTTCTCTGAGAACCGCTGCTCTATAGTGCTCAATATAGGTGTTCAATAAGTATGTACTGGATGAGTGAATGAATGGCTGGAAGGTTAGTTGGTTGGATGTTTGGGTAAGTGGGTAGGTGGGAGTTGAGTGGCTGAATGGATGGATAAAAAATAGATGGATTCATGCAATGGTGGTTGGAGGACAGATGGATGGGAGGTGGTTCACAGTAGTAGGGGAAAAGATGGGCTTGGAGAAGTTGTAGTGTGGAAAGCAATGTAGGAAGGACTTCATGTCAAGACCTAGTTTCGACTCCTGGGTTCACCACCTGCTAGCCATAGTCTGGCAAGTGATTTCACCTCCCTGAACCTCATTTTTTCATGTGTGAAATATAGGTAAATAATGCCTATGACTCTTCCATGAGCTAATACCCCTGAGAGAGCCTAGCACAGGGTCTGGATGCAGTGGCTGCTCTCTATTCTTTGCCTGAGTCTGACAATTACCATCATGTATCACTGGGCTGTATTGTGTGCTTGATACTAGAGGCTTGTAATTCAGGTCCATCTTGTTCCCATAGTGACCGATGCTGACCTCGAATTGGATCAGGTCTTTAAAGCTGGGCATCATGGTACAGGAGAGGAAGATGACGCACAGCCCATACTTCTGGCGGTTCTGGTGTTTCTAAAACAATAACCACCCCACCCACATCCCCAGTACATAAGCCAAGGGTTATATTGACAGGCAGGGAGGCAAGGATGAGGTACTCTCTTTCTTTTAAAGCCATCTTCCCTACTTTCCCTCTCAAAAACCTTCATAGGCTCCCTCGCACCAGGCTGATCCAGGGAAGTTCCTCCCAGGACTTCCATCACCTAGCCCCTCCACCCAGCCAGCCTCCCTTTCTGAAATCAGGTGGCGGGGGAGGGAGTGGTCTCCTCCCTTGTCAGGGTGGGCTCTAAGTTGGGCCACCCCATCCCCATTCCAAGTATAGATGCTTCTTCCTTTTTGCCTAAGCCCCTTCCCTCAGAAGAAACAGTGTAGGTGGGGTATAGAGCTGAGGACACACACACACACGCACACACACACTCACACACACACACACACACACACACACACACACACTCTCTCTCTCTCTCTCTCTCTCTCTCTCTCTCTCTCTCTCTT
>NW_022437029.1:630662-636923 GCF_009761245.1 Sapajus apella | reverse complement strand
CTCTCTCTCTCTCTCTCTCTCTCTCTCTCTCTCTCTCTCTTCATATTCCCAGAAAGGTTGAACCTTCCCACTTCCTGCCCCAGCTGCCCACTATCCCCCCCAACAACTTTGGCTGTTCTCACCAGGTGCTTGCTTGGGCTTCCTGTCCATCGCATCAGCTCCTCTTGTTTCTGTTACCAACCTCTGCCCTATTCTTATATTCCCCCAGTCTGTTCACTAGCTCAGGTTTCCCCTATTAAAAAATAATAACTCTTCTTCTCCCATCTGAACCTCTATTTAGCTACCACCTGTTCTTGCTTCCATGTAAAAAAAAATAATTTTTATTTTTTAGAGATATGGTTTCATTATGTTGCCCAGGTTGGTCTCAAACTCCTGGGTTCAAGTGATCCTCCTATCTCAGCCTCCCATGCCTGGCTTTTCAATCAGGTTTCTTAGAAGCTTTGTCTTTGTGCGCTGGCTCCTACCTCCCCTTCCCATCTATGGCAGCCTAGCTTCTCTCCTGACCCAAGGCTACTGACATCTTCCTAATATTACCAGCAGATACCTTTCAGTCCTCGCCCTTTTTCTCTGCCACATTCAAGATTGCTGGTCACTCCTTTCTGCAACTCTCATCTGCAGGCTCCTTTCCAGCCTCTTCTGCAAACCCCTTCTCCTCCTTCACCTGCTTCTTAGACTGTGGTGTTCTATAGCATCCTTCTCCTTTCATTCCACCTTCTCTCCTTTAGCAATTTCTTCCCCTACCACAGGTTTAAACCTTGGTGTTGATGTAACATCTCTGTGTCTAGGAGGCTCCAGAGCTGGTCTATACTGATGTCTCACAGCACATGTCAGAGATGGAGTTCCTCATCTCCCTCACGCTTGCTCCTTCTTTAGAGAGCCCACCTTGGTGCACTGCACCCCTGACCACCTTGTCACCCATGGCAGAAAATGGGTCTCAGTGAGGGGAGTCAGCCTCACTTCTTATGTTCTGTTGATGACTGGCTCTGACCATTCTGTTTCCAAAGAGTCTCTGAAACCTACTCACCTCCTCTCCAGCTCTCTACCAACGAGGCTGTATTCCTGTTTCTCTTGACTGGCTGGCCCCAACTTACTCTCCCCCAGTCTATTGTTACTGTTCTCTTCCTGTCTCTTCCTGCCTCAGTAGCCCTCCACTAGCTTCAGGAAGAAACCCAAATCCCTTAGATTGTTTTACAAAGCCCTGAGAAACTAGGTCATGAAATAACACAATTTCTCCTTAACCATATCAGGCATTCTTTTTTTTTTTTTTTTTTTTTTTTTGAGGTGGAGTCTCACTCTGTCGCCCAGGCTGGAGTGCAGTGGTGTGATCCTGGTTCACTGCAACCTCCACTTCAAGGGTTCAAGTGATTCTCCTGCCTCAGCCTCCCGAGTAGTTGGGACTACAGGTGCAAGCCACCATGCCTGGCTAATTTTCGTATTTTTTTGGTAGAGATGGGGTTTCTCCATATTGGCCAGGCTGGTCTTGAACTCCTGACCTTGAGTGATCCACCCACCTAGGCCTCCCAAAGTGCTGGGATTACACGCGTGAGCCACTGTGCCTGAACCAGATTAGACATTTCTTTCTTTCTTACTTTCTTTCTTTCTTTTTTTTAAGACAGAGTCTTGCTCTGTTGCCCAGGCTGAAGGTAGTGGCCTGATCTTGGGCCTCCTGTCCATCAAATGAGCCCCTCTTGTTTCTGTTACCAACCTTTGTCCTATTCTTGCATTGCAACCCCTGTCTCCCCGATTCAAACAATTCTCCTGCCTCAGCCTCCTGGGTAGCTGGGACTACAGGTGCGCGCCACCACGCCCAGCTAAATTTTTTTTTTGAGACGAAGTCTGGCTCTGTCGCCCAGGCTGGAGTGCAGTTGCACAATCTAGGCTCACTGCAATCTCTGCCTTCCGGGTTCAAGCTATTCTCCTGCCTCAGCGCAGCGCCCTGGAGCAGCTGGGACTACAGGCGCGTGCCACCACGCCCAGTTAATTTTTTGTATTTTTTGTAGAGATGGGATTTCACCGTGTTAGTCAGGATGGTCTTGATCTCCTGACCTCGTGATCCGCCCACCTCAGCCTCCCAAAGTGCTGGGATTACAAGCGTGAGCCACCGCGCCCAGACTTAATTTTTTTTATTTTTAGTAAAGACAGGTTTCACCATGTTGCCCAGACTGGTCTCAAACTCCTGGGCTCAAATGATCTTCCCGCCTCAGCCTCCCAAAGTGCTGGGATTACAGGCGTGAGCTACCGCGCCTGACCCAGATTAGGCATTTCATAAACTGAAACCTTATCTTTTCCATCAGGGTCCCCTAACCACCTGGGATTTGGTGCAGCACGAAGCCACCGGTAGGGGCTTAGTAAATAATCAGATCAATTAATTAAGCATCCTTACACACCCAACAGCTTGTGGCCAGAGCCTCTTTGAATGGTCAGAAACTGGGATCCACAGTAGATCCGCGGCAGACAGGGCTCTTTTTTTTTCCTGGGTTACCTGTTTCCCGCAGTTACCTCTATCCTGGTCACTTCATGGGAGAGATCCTTTATCGTGGAGTCTTGATGGAACTTGATTTCGGTGACTAACTCCAGGAAGACTCGGCCTCGATAAGCTAAACCATCCCTAACAGAGTCAGGAATACACTGGGGCAAGCGAGAGGAAAGCAAAGGTATGAGAGAAAAAGAACAGGCCAATCTCCTTTGAAACCCCTGAGGGAAAGACAAGGCTATCCAGTCACTGCCGGCCTGGGGCTGACTCCAACCACAATCCCAGAGAAGAATTCCAGACACCTCAGATGCGTCCACGCCGGGAAACCTCTGGGCACTGAGCCCTCTTCTGCACCCTAGGGGCCTGCCCACCGCATGAAAGACCAAGCTCCCACAGTGCTTCAGGGTGGGCAGGAACTGTGGTAACCACTGAGTTTGCGCTCCCGCCTGGCCAATCAGCCTGCCCTGCCTCCTTGGCAACAGTGATTGGTCCAAGGGGAGCACACATGACCTAAGGAGGCCAATTAGAATGCTTCCCTGGCCTTCCGGGCTGGAGACTGGGTATGAAGTTCCCAGACCAGAGGCCTGAATGAGGGAGGAGGGAATGAGGCGAGGGCCAGAAAGTGAGAGCCTCCTAGTGGCCTCGAAGCACGGTGCCTTTGGATCTTCCTCAGCATCCCATCCAACCTTGTTCTAGTCTCCATTTAAGCCAATTCGAATCAAGTTTCTGGGATTTATCACCATTCCTGAATAACTCCGTGCTTCCTCACACTTGCCTGTGCTGTGTCCTCTGTCCTTCGCGCCCTTCCCACCTGCTGAAAATCTTACCCGTGGTCATCTCCTAAAGCCCCTTCCTCAGGGAACAGGGCTTCCCTAGTAGCTGGGACTCCAGGTGCACATCACCACGCCCAGATAAACTTTTCTTTTTCTTTCTTTTTTTTTTTTTAGTAGAGACGGGGTTTCACCATGTTGCCCAGGCTGGTCTCAAATGATCCTCCTACCTCAGCCTCCCAAAGTGCTGGGATTACAGGCGTGAGCCACCTGGCCCAGATTAGGCATTTCCTAAACTGAAACCGTATCTTTTCCATCAGGGTCCCCTGCCCCTTTTCAGTAGGTGGGAAGGGCGCACAGGACAGAGGACATAGC
Source organism: Sapajus apella (assembly GCF_009761245.1). Lineage (NCBI taxonomy): Eukaryota > Metazoa > Chordata > Mammalia > Primates > Cebidae > Sapajus > Sapajus apella. The sequence continues at coordinate 633,305 of NW_022437029.1, read as the reverse complement.
ACAGGCAAGTGTGAGGAAGCACCGGGTTATTCAGGAATGGCGGGGAAATGCCTGAAACCCAACTCGAACTGGCTTAGACGGAGACAGGAACGTCTGCCTCTTTTTTGTGGCCCCACACCTGTCCCACATGCACGTGGCTGCTCATGGATGGGCTTCATGTCCTCCATAAGACCGCGGGGGACAGGAACCAGCGCCGGGGTCTCGGGGCACGTCCCAGACCCCAGTGTTTTACATGGGGCGGTTCTACCTCCGCTGTCCCCTAGAGCTGACAAGAGAAGCTTACAGCGCCTTCTTCCTGGATCCTGAAAGGGGCCTTTTTACCCCCGTGCAGAGTCAGGAAGCTGGGGCCAAAGCAGGGCAGGAAGCCAGAGTACACTCCTGAAAAAAGAGAGGGTGAGAGGGGTCCAGCGCAGGACGAAGGGCATGGGAAGTGGGCTCGAGGCTTTGCTTGCCTTCAATCTCTTCTCCGGTGGACGAGATCTGGTTGAGGAACAGGCTGGCAGTCCCAATCTCATCCGAGCAGTCCTTCCTGTGGCTGGGGAGAAACACACTCCACAGGCTGAACCCCCGGCCCAGCTCTCATTTCCTTCCTCCTTCCCTGTGTGCTTCAGCCTCCATCAGGTTACTCACCAGTCCAAGATTCTGAACTTGATGTAGCTGGAGAGGCAGGGTAGCTGCGGGGGTGGGAAGGAGAGAGGAGCAGTGGGTGCATATTCGCATGGGCTGGTCCTCGTGCAGATTTTAAGAGCAGGTAAGGGAGTCGGAGGTCTGGGTCCAAGTCCTGGCTCAGTTACCAGTGAGCCATAGAAAAGCTGGATTTACCACCCAGCGAGTGGAGCTTCGGCTTTAGAACCTCTTATTTGTTTTCTGGGGATTTGTTTTGTTTTGTTTGAGACAGGGTCTCTGTCGCCCAGACTGGATGGAGTACGGTAGCATGATCATAGCTCACTGCAGCCTACACCTCTCAGGCTCAAACGATCCTCCTACCTCAGCCTCCTAAGTAGCTGAGAGAGACTACAGGCATGTGCCGCCAAGTCTGGCTAATTTAAAAATAACTTTTTTTATAGAGACGACTGCCTTACTATGTTGCCCAAGCTGGTCTTGAACTCCTGGGCTCAAGCAATCCTCCTGTGTCAGGCTCTCAAAATGTTGGGGTTACAGATGTGAGCCACCTTGCCCAGCTGGGCCTCCCATTTGAATGGGCCCCTTGCAAGGTTCTGGGTTGGGCCTGGAACTTGTCACATAATCATTTTGTATTTTCATTCTTAAAATGGCCCCCTGGCCAGGCATAGTGGCTCACACCTGTAATCCCAGCACTTTGGGGGCTGAAGTGGGCAGATAGCTAGAGCAGTCTGGGCAACATGATGAAATCCTCCCTCTACAAAAAATACAAAACTTAGCTGGGTGTGGTGGCACTCACCTATAGTCCCAGCTACTCGGGAGGCTGAGGTGGGAGGACTGCTTGAGCCCATGAGGTTGAGGCTGCAGTGAACCATGATTGTGCCACTGCACTCCAACCTGGGCGACAGAGAGAGACCCTGTTTCAAAAAGCAAAAAAAAAAAAAAGTCCCCTAATTGCATAAGCTTCAGGCCCCTCAGAGACCTGGGTCCGCCCTGACTGTGGTGGACATTATATTATTATTTACTGTATATTATTATTTACTCTTTGTCTCCCCAAAGAGTAAATAATAATAGCTACTGCTTTAGGAGGGTGTCTGTTGCCCCTGGCTTGTGCTAAATAAATTCCACAGTCGAGCTGGGTGGGCGCTCCCAAAAACCTCATAAACCAGGTGCTATTATTATTCTCATTTTCTTTTTTTTTTTTTAATAAAAAAAATTTTTTTTAAAGTACAGGGTTTCACCATGTTGGTCAGGCTGGTCATAAACTCCCGACCTCAGGTGATCCGCCTGCCTTGGCCTCCAAAGTGCTTGGATTACAGGTGTGAGCCACCGTGCCCGGCCAATGCTGAAATCTATTTTCTTTTTTTTTTTAAGACAGGGGTTCACCATGTTGGCCAGGCTGGTCTTGAACTCCTGACCTCAGGTGATCCACCCGTCTCGGCCTCCCAAAGTGCTGAGATTACAGGCATGAGCCACCACGCCCGGCCCAGCTTTCCATTTTCTTCATCCAATTCTCCCGGTGTCCTGACAGCTAAGGGGCCAAGGAGAAGAGGAAAGGGCTTTCCAGGTGAGCAGCTAGTAAGAAAGAAAGAAATTGTCCAGGTTAAGGAAGGACATTGGAAAGGGAGAGATGGGCACCAGAAGGCATCCAGGTCTTCCAAAGTTAAGAATCCTCGAAGTTCAGATTTATGGCGGAAACACCTTTCCATCCATCCTGCTAAGAATTCTCCTTCTGGCCGGGCGCGGTGGCTCAAGCCTGTAATCCCAGCACTTTGGGAGGCCGAGGTGGGTGGATCACGAGGTCACGAGATCGAGACCATCCTGGTCAACATGGTGAAACCCCGTCTCTACTAAAAATACAAAAAAAAATTAGCTGGGCATGGTGGTGCGTGCCTGTAATCCCAGCTACTCAGGAGGCTGAGGCAGGAGAATTGCCTGAACCCAGGAGGCGGAGGTTGCGGTGAGCCGAGATCGCGCCATTGCACTCCAGCCTGGGTAACATGAGTGAAACTCCGTCTCAAA
>NW_022437029.1:607389-630562 GCF_009761245.1 Sapajus apella | reverse complement strand
ATTCTCCTTCTGCTTCTCAGTTCCTCATCTAGTGTACTGCCTCCCCTTCTGCCCTGGGGCCCTCGGACTGACCACTGGCACAGGCCAGTTTTCTGCAATGCTCCGGGCTCTGCTCCCCCTCTGATCACCTGGCCTCAGATGCTACCATCTGTGTGGTTGGCTGTTCTGCCTTCTCACAGTGAGATTCATACCTGCCTGCTGCATTTCCAAAGGGCTAGGGACAATCAGGCCTGTACCCATAGGGCCCCACCCTGGAGACTGTGTTCTGGGGAAAATGTGTGAGGGTCCAGGGGATGTTTGGGCATCTTCACATGTTGGAAGACCTTTCTCAGGGATGTGGGAGGGCCTGGCCTGTGCCATTGGCCTGTAAGAAGATGAACACAGCTGGACACAGTGGCTCACACTTGTAATCCCAGCACTTAGGGAGGCCAAGGTGGGCGGATCACCTGAGGCCAGGAGTTCAAGACCAGCCTGGCCAACATGGTGAAACCCCATCTCTACTAAAAATATGAAAATTATCTGGGTGTGGTGGCAGGCGCCTGCAGTCCCAGCTGCTCAGGAGGCTGAGACAGGAAAATAACTTGAACCCAGGAGGCAGAGGTTGCAGTGAGCTGAGATTATGCCATTGGACTGCAGCCTAGGTGACAAGAGTGAAACTTTGTCTAAGGGGAAAAAAAAAGGATGAACACAAGGATTTCCCAAGGCTCTGAGAAGCCACAGAGCATCTGAGGATCCTGGCCCTGAGTCCTCACCACAGGCTGGAAAAGGCGGGAGGGAGCTTGGCAAGGATGGGGGATGGACTAGGCCTCCTCTGAAATGTCTTCCTACTTTCAGAGTATATAAAATAATCCAAGGAGGCAGGGATTATGAGGAATGGTTGAAAATCATGCTCACAAGGAGGCAGACTGGGAAGCTACTAGAAGCAGCAAGGAGGGGAATTCGCAGGATGGAGAAGGGGAGCTCATTAGCTAATTTCATATTTCACAATGTCAGGTATGAGAAAGCGAAACACTTTCTGGCTTGCCAAATCCATGTCACACAAATTTCTGCATGCCTGCACTTATGAGAGAGCTCAAGTTATCTCTCAGAACTGTGCTCTTATTTTACACACAGCTCTTAGAAGCCTGACTTGAGTCAAAAGCCAGTAAGGCTCCACCTTCAAGAGAACTGTCATCCACAACAGCTGATAGGTGATGGAGACAGACTGAAAGACGGTCAAAATCAGACTACAGAACCCCACAAAGAGCAGCTTGGAGCCATTTAGTGTAGAAACAGCCAGGTACTGCAGATAGCCCAGGATAATAACTATGCTCTCACAGTGGCTCCAGGCTATCAACAAAAAGCTCTAATTATATTCAAGGTTCCTTGCTGAGAAGATAAGAAAATGCATATTATCATTTAAAATGTGTCTTTAAAGGGATTTGTTTGTTGTTGTTGTTGTTTTGAGATGGAGTTTTGTTCTTGTTGCCCAGGCTGGTGTGCAATAGCGTGATCTCCACTCACTGAAACCTCTGCTTCTCGGGTTCAAGCAATTCTCCTGCCTCAGCCTCCCGAGTAGTTGGGATTACAGGCATGCACCACCCCACCTGGCTATTTTTTTTTTTTTTTTTTTTAGTAGAGACAGGGTTTCTCCATGTTGGTGAGTCTGGTTTCTAACTCCTGACCTCAGCTGATCCACCCACCTCCACCTCCCAAAGTGCTGGGATTTCAGGCGTGAGCCACTGAACCCGGCCTGCTTTTGTTTTTATATGTGGGTGAAAGGGCACATTTAAGTTATCTAGAGAGTTCAGTTGTATGACCCACTCATTGCTTAATACTGGATAAAGTTAAACATACACCTATCATAGAATCTAGTCATTCTGTGTGTACGTATTTACTTAAGAGAAAGGAAAGCATATGTCTACACTAAGCGTTGTATTCAAGTGTTTACAGCTTCATTGTAACATCCCCAGACTGGAAATGTTCTTAAACAAGGGAAGGGATAAGCACTCTGTGGTACATCCATACAATGAAATATTAGCAACAAAAAGGAATGAATCACTGATACACAGCAACAGCATGGATGAATTTCAGAATAATTATGCTAAGTGAAAGAAGTCAGACAAATAAGGGTACTTACTGAATGATTCCATTTCTATGAAATACTAGGAAATGCAAGGTAATATGTAATAACTAGAAAGCAGATTGGTGGTTGCCTGGGGATGAAAGGGGGTGGAATGGGAATCACAGGGAGGGATGCCCAAGGGGCATTAGGCAGCTTTTGGGGATGATATATTCATTATGTTGATTGTGATGATGGGTTTCCTGGATGTGTACATATTTTAAAATGTATCAAATTATACATTTTCTTTCTTTCTTTTTTATTTTTTATTTTTCTGAGACTGAGTCTCCCTCTGTTGTGCAGGCTGGAGGGCAGTGGCTCTGGCTTGCTCAACAGGCTGTTATCACCTACTTAGCTGAAATGTTTGCTCAGATAAGTCGGTGATACTACCTGGGCTCAGCTCACTATAACTTCCATCTCCCGGGTTCAAGCAGTTCTCCTATCTCACCCTCCGGTGCATGCCACCACGCCCAGCTAATTTTTATCTTTTTAGTAGAGTCAGGTATCACCATTGTTGGCCAGGCTGGTCTTGAACTCGAGAGCTCAAGTGATCCACCTGCCTCAGCTTCCCAAAGTGCTGGGATTACAGGTATAAGCCACCGTGCCCATCCAAATTGTACATTTTAAATATGTACAAGTCACTGTATGTCAACGATACCTCAGTAAAGCTGTAAAAAGTAAAGTTTTCCATAACAGGTCCTGGGCTTCCTCATGCTCCCTATCAGGCAGAGTCCCCCTTGATGTGCTTCTCGGTCCCCACCTTCTGTCTTCACCCCCACACAAACATCCAAACCTCCCTTCTACGTTGGGGGATGTGGGAGAAGGGCGGGCATGATGGAGGCACTGTACCTGAATCTGGAAGGTCAGGATCTGGTTCCATATCGGGTTGTCGGTTTGGGTCTGCATGTGTGTCCTGAGCTGGAATGTCCCAAAGCAGTGTTGGTGCCAGCCTGCCCCCTCCTCCCTCCACTGGCCTCACCTTCCAGCTCTTCCTGTCCAGCCCCCACCCCAGCAGATACTGTCTACAGCACAGAGGTGCTTGGGCTAATCCCTGCTCTCAAGACACCTGCACAACTTCTCAGCAGCAATAGCATCAGTCCTTTGTGTGTTTATCTGAAGTGTTTGCCACATTCAGATTCCTCATATTTTTCCTTAAGTCAGCTTTTAGTGGACTTCATTTTTAAATTGATGTAGGGCTATTAACCTTAATATATGAGTATATACACATAGACTTTGTTAGATAAATCTAAGATCCCAAAAGAAAAATGGGCAAAAACACAGCTAATGGCAGCAGCATACCTCTTTTAAAACCAATTGACTTCATTTTTTTTTCTTTTTATCTTTATTTTTTTTTAGACAGAGTCTCGCTCTTGTTACCCAGGCTGGAGTGCAATGGCGTGATCTCGGCTCACCGCAACCTCCGCCTCCTGGGTTCAGGCAATTCTCCTGCCTCAGCCTCCTGAGTAGCTGGGATTACAGGCACACGCCACCATGCCCAGCTGATTTTTTGTATTTTTAGTAAAGACGGGGTTTCACCATGTTGACCAGGATGGTCTCGATCTCTTGACCTCGTGATCCACCCGCCTCGGCCTCCCAAAGTGCTGGGATTACAGGCGTGAGCCACCGCGCCCGGCCGGCTTCATTTTTAATCAGTGGTATCTACGAAACCAAGTGATACTTGACCTTATTTTTTTTTATTTTTTTTTTCTGAACATCTTTCTTGAATTAATGATACTTGACCTTATTAAACTTTTTAAGATATACTAAGATGAACACAGAAATATCAAACTTTTGAAAAATGTGTGTCACTTACCACCTGAGAACATTTCACCTAGCTTTGGGGGTATCCAACCACTCACTGGGAAATAATATGGTGGTTTTAAATATGTCCACAAATTTTTTGGTACTCCTCCCTTCAAAAGATAGAAATTGGCAGGGAGCAGCGGCTCACACCTGTAATCCCAGCACTTTGGGAGGCTGAGGCAGGCAGATCACCTGAGGTCAGGAGTTCAAGACCAGCCTGACCAACATGATGAAACCCCATCTCTACTAAAAATACAAAATTAGCCAGGTGTGGTGGCTCATGCCTGTAATCCCAGTTACTCAGGAGGCTGAGACAGGAGAATCACTTGAACCTGGGAGGTGGGGGTTGAGGTTGAGCCGAGATGGTGCCATTCCACTCCAGCCTGGGCAACAAGAGTAAAACTCCTTCTCAAAAAAAAAAAAAAAAAAAAAAAAAAAAAAAAAAAAAAAAAAAAAAACATTAATTTATCCCTTCTTATGTGTGGGCCAGATTTAACAACTTGCTTGCAACAAATAGAATATGGCAAAAATTATGCTTGGTAAATTTGGAGACAAATCTATTTAATTTTAAGCTAGCATTCTCCAAATTTGAACATATGACCCTTTTTTACCCATGACACCCATCAGCACACTTTGGAAAATGCTATTCCATATTCATAGAAGTTCATGGAATGTCAGCAACTCTCTTGCCCAGAATCTTCGTTTACACATGAAGAAACTGAGGCCCAGAGGGATAGTGACAGTTTTAATGTTCACTTGTTGGCATGTTTCATTCAGTCACTCATTCTTCCACGTGTATTTGGGTTTTGGGGGTCATCTGGCATGCAGAGAATAAAACATGGCCTCTGCCTGCACAGAATTCCAGGTGCAGGGGTGCATGCTGCCATCAGTGGGTGACTGGGAGATGATTCCTATGGTCTTGCCCACTGGGCCACTCTCCTCCTCCACACTACTTTTTCTCTTTTTTTTTTTTTTGAGACAGTCTTACTCTGTCACCCAGGCTGGAGTGCAGTGGCGTGATCTTGGCTCACTGCAACCTCCGCCTCCTAGGTTCAAGCAATTCTCCTGCCTCAGCCTCCCGAGTAGCTGGGACTACAAGCATACGCCACAATGCCTGGCTAATATTTTTGTATTTTTAGTAGAGATGGGGTTTCACCATATTGGCCAGGCTCGTCTTGAACTCCTGACCTTGTGATCTGCCCACCTCAGCCTCCCAAAGTGCTGAGATTACAGGCATGAGCCACCTAGCCCAGCCCACACTACTTTTTCTAGGTGCCAATCTCTCCAGGTCTCAGAACATTTCTACACTTACCTTTTTCCCAATTAGTTCCACCTCCAACTGAGGATTCATTGACTGGTGTTTCTCTATGAACAAGAAGTTAAAAGACATCTGAGCCAGCAGCAAATTTTTTCAGGAGGAGGAAATAGGGTGGAACAACTGAAAACAGTTGAAATAGGATAGAGCAACTGGAAACCCTCCTCTATAATTTAGAGGGGTTCCCCCTGGGCAGACCTGTCTCTAGTTACCACTGTGCCCCTTCTTCCACACAATGGGATAGGGTAGGGGGACATAGGGAGCCTTGAGTCTGCATCTGGCCATCATAGACAGGCTGTGGGTGTGAGGCCCATTTGAAAGGGTGTCCATGGCACCTCCATAGGACAAGTCTTGGGGCATTCTAGTCTCACTCTGTCCCCCAACCCCAAATCTTAGTTTAGTGTCAAAAGGAATGAGGAAACTCCATGAGGATCCAGGCTACCACTGTGTAGGGAACCTCAGGGCTGCTCCCTCCCTTGCACCCGGACTCTAACTGAGGTGAAGGTCCTCTGCACAGTAGATGAAGAACTGTAAGTAAGCCATGTTGATCGGGACTGCCGCTGACTTGAAGATCTGAATATCGGTGTCATCAGCCCCATAGAGCAACTTTTGATCTACCTGGAAAGACCAGACAGCTGATATGGTCAAGGTCATGGGAAGGTTACAGGCAAAGCCACCAGATTTTGCTTCCCCAACCTCCCACTTGATGCAGGGGGGATGGGACAACCCTGCAGTGATGTAGCAGACAAAGGAGAGATATGATGGTCAATGTCCAGGGTGGGGCCCAGGGGTACCCCCAGGAGGCAGCCAGGAAAGATTCCTGGGGCATTAGGGGCAGCTCACCAGGGCCTGATCTCCCACACCGAGGGCACAGATGGTGACTTTCAAGTAGCCTCTCACACCACTGCTGGGGTTGTTTGGCTGGCAGAGGCCTAGCCATTTCCTTAGGAGTGTGTGACCTGGAGAGACAGAAGGGCCATGGGAGATCCGCCTCCAGTCTCCTTTCCTCTGCCCTGAAAGCAGTCTTTGTTTAAGGAGGAGGGGAAGGTGGAAACATGTCTCAGGCAGTCTGTTTTCTATCCAGCGGCAGAGAAAAAGGGGAGTCACTCACACCATGAAGCAATGATAGTGTGCTCACAAGGCTACCAGCTATTGCCTCTAGGAAACAGGGACCCCTGTTTATGCCTTGGGAAGCTACTATTCTCACTGTGGCCTGGTCTGGAACCAGACACTGTAGAGGCAAGCATTTTCCTCAACCTGGTGTGTATGTTATAGCCAGGTAAGGTGGAAACTTCCACTCAAACTTCAATCTCCCAATACTGGCCTCAAAAAATAGAAATCTATGCCAGGATTGTAATAAAAGGCTAGCATTTGACCCAAAAGTATGTCCTGAGTTTTTCAGAGAAAGATATTATTATTATAAAGTAAAATAGGCCGGGCATGGTGGCTCACACCTGTAATCCCAGCACTTTGGGAGGCTCAAGTGGGCGGATCACCTGAGGTCAGGAGTTCAAGACCAGCCTGGTTAACATGGTGAAACCATGTCTCTACTAAAAATATAAAAATTAGCCAGGTGTGGTGGTACATGCCTGTAATCCCAGCTACTCAGGAGGCTGAGACAGGAGAATCACTTGAACCCAGTTGGCAGTGAGTCAAGATTATGCCACTGCATTCTAGCCTGGGTGACAGAGTGAGATTCCATCTCAAAAAATAAAATAAAATAAAAATACCACAATGTACGGTAAAATATTATCAAATACAGAAAATAATTTACAACCTCTAATACTCCCCTCCACCTATGTGTTAGACATATGGGGATTTTAAGGTATTCTGACCCCTGGCCTGATTTTTCTCAGAAGACATAAATATTTGTCATAAGTGTTACCTACCTGGACAATGGTAGATAAACCCAACATCCGTCTGAAAAGACAAGAGTGGAGTGAGGATTAGTTAGGGCCTCCAGCCAAGATTTGTAATACCAGCTAACCTGAGAATACTACTAGCTGCTGGTGCTTGAGAATGCTCTCTGCCCTAACTCCTTTCATCTTTATAGCAGCCTGGAAGGTAGGCCCATTATCACCTCTAATTTGCAGAGGAAGATACTGAATTTGAGAGAGGTGCCCAAAGTCTTACAACCAGTCAGTGAGAAAGCCTGCATGGAAAAGGTCCTTAATGCTGTGCTGTGCCACCCTCTCGACAAACACAACCCTGACTCTACCCTACCCCTGGGTCAGGGAAGGGACTCGCCAGTTCTGGGGGAAGAGGATGGTAAAGGTAAGAGGTAGGAGTTGACCAATACACTACAGGTTTTATCTTTCCTCTTGGAGATAGTTTCCTACCTCGGTTTGAGGGATGTGGCTTGGGATGGAAAGTGATGTATGTGGGACAAGTTGCCACGGAACATTATAGCCACCCATAATGTGTTCTTATTACAGCAACACAGCACAACCCATCAAAGAAAAGCTTGATAAACTGGATTTCACCAAAATGAAAAATGTCTGTTTTCGGCTGGGCGCGGTAGCTCCCACCTGTAATCCCAGCACTTTGGGAGGCTGAGGTGGGCGGATCATGAGGTCAAGAGATCGAAACCATCCTGGCCAACATGGTGAAACCGCGTCTCTAAAATATATATATATATATATACATATATATATATGAAAAAAAAGAAAAATGTCTGCTTTTGAGAGACACTGTTAAGAAAATGAAAGGGCTGCCGGGCGCGGTGGCTCAAGCCTGTAATCCCAGCACTTTGGGAGGCCGAGGCGGGTGGATCACGAGGTCAAGAGATCGAGACCATCCTGGTCAACATGGTGAAACCCCGTCTCTACTAAAAATACAAAAAATTAGCTGGGCATGGTGGCACGTGCCTGTAATCCCAGCTACTCAGGAGGCTGAGGCAGGAGAATTGCCTGAACCCAGGAGACGGAGGTTGCGGTGACCCGAGATCGCGCCATTGCACTCCAGCCTGGGTAGCAAGAGCGAGACTCCGTCTCCAAAAAAAAAAAAAAAAAAAAAAAAGAAAATGAAAGGGCTGTCGTATTCTGGAAGAAAATATTTGCAAATCATATATCAACAGTTAGAAAACAAACAATCCAATGAAAACAAGCAAAAGATTTGAACAGACATTTCACCAGAGAAAATATACAGATGACAGGCACATGAAAAGATGCTCAATGTCATTAGTTATTAGGAAGGTTTAAATTAAAATCACAATAAAATACTACTACACACCATTAGAATGACTAAAATAGACTAGATCAAGTACTGCGGAGAATGTGGAGCAACTGGAACTCTAATACACTGCTGGTGGGCATGTACAATAGAAGAACCTGTTTGGAATTTTGGAAAAAAATTTTTTTAGAAAATTTCCTTAAAAAGTTAAACATACACCGCAGGGTGCAGTGGCTCACACCTGTTAGCCAGGCATTGGGGTGCACACCTGTAACCCCAGCTATTCAGGAGGCTGAGGTAGGAGAATTGCTTGAACCTGGGAGGCGGAGGCTGCAGTGAGCCGAAATCGCACCACAGCACTCAAGCCTGGATGACAGAGCAAGACTCTGTCTCAAAAAATAAAATAAAATAAATAAAACAGAAGAAAAACTCAGTCACCTCTAACAAAGCAACAGATCCAGGCAGTCATCAATAGCTATTAACAAAAAAGGAGAGACCAACAGACATTCTGTGCCTTCTGCTGAAGTCACTTTGCCAAATAATTGGCCCAGACTGATCTAAACTTTAAATGGGGAAATGGGGTGGGAGAATGCAAAATGATCCCCTGGAGATGAAATCAGCAAAGTTCAGACTGGAGAAAATGCTACAGGTCCAACTACCCAGTTACTTTAACAAATAAGTTGCAAATTTTAGAAAAAGAGGAAGTGGGGACAGCAGAGAAGACCAACAGAGTAAAAGGAAACTAAAGTGCATATTAACCACTTGCAATGAATGGACCTGGTTTGGAATTCTAATTTGTTTTTTGTTTTTGTTTCTTTCTTTCTTTCTTTTTTTTTTTTTTTTGAGATGGAGTCTTGCTGTGTCACCAGGCTGAAGTGCAGTGGCGCAGTCTCCGCTCACTGCAACCTCTGCCTCTTGGGTTCAAGTGATTCTTCCGCCTCAGCCTCCCAAGTAGCTGGGACCACAGGCTCGTGCCACCACCACGCCCGGCTAATTTTTTTTTGTATTTTTAGTAGAGACGGGGTTTCACCGTATTGGTCAGGATGGTCTTGATCTCTTGACCTCGTGATCCGCCTGCCTTGGCCTCCCAAAGTGCTGGGATTACAGGCGTGAGCCACCGCGCCCAGCCTTTTTTCTTTAAAAAAATTTTTTTAATTTATTATTTATTCATTATTTATTTATTTATTTTTTAAAGATGGGGTTTCACCATGTTGGTCAGGCTGGTCTTGAACTTCTGACCTCAGGTGATCCACCCGCCCTGGCCTCCAAAGTGCTTGGATTACAGGTTTGAGCCATCACGCCCGGCCTTGTTTTTTTTTTTTTGAGACAGAGTGTCTCTCTGTCTCTCAGGCTAGAGTGTAGAGTGCAGTGGCACAAACTTGGCTCATTGCAACCTCTGCCACCTGGTGCAAATGATTCTCTTGCCTCAGCCTCCTGAGCAGCTGGGATTACAGGTATGTGCCATCATGCCCAGCTAATTTTGTATTTTTAGTAGAGATGGGGTTTTACCATGTTGGCCAGGATGGTCTAGAACTCCTGACCTCAGGTCATCCACCCACCTCAGTCTCCCAAACTGCTGGGATTACAGGCGTAAGCCACCGCACCCACCCTGGAATCCTGATTTGAACAAACTATAAAAGAAATAATGTAAAACAGTTAGGGGAATTTGAACTGACTAGGTATTTAATTCTACCTAGGAATTAGAAAGGTTTTTAGATGTGATAATTGTATGTCGTTATGCTTAATAAAATCCTTATGTTTTCGCAATACATACTGAAATGTAGAAAGATAAAGTGATATGATGCCTGAGATTTGATTCCAAATAATCCACTTGTAAAGTGGAAGGGAGCTAGGTGTAGGTAAAACACAAATGACTGTGAACTGGTGAAGTTGAGTGATGATATGGGAGTTCATGATATCAAAATAAAAAAAAAAAAAAAAAAAAAAAAAAGCTTGGCTGGGTGTGGTAGACACATGCCTGTAATCCTAGCACTTTGCAAGGCTGAGGTAGGAGTATGGCTTGAGCCCAAGAGTTCTAGACCAGCGTGGGTAACATAGTGAGACCCATTCGCTACAAAAAATTTTAAAATTAGCCAGGTGCAGTGGGGCACACCTGTAGTCCCAGCTACTTATGAGGCTGAGGTGGGAGGATTGCTTGAGCCTGTGAGTTCGAGGCTGTAGTGAGCCATGATCGCACCACTGCATTCCAGCCTGGGTGATAAGCAAGATCCAGTTTCAAAAAGAAAAAATAGGAAGCTCAGTCAAGCTCAGGTTTTCTCTGACCTCTATAACTTTGTCAGTTTATGTTGTTGGTCATTGTCTGGAAATCATGCAATGGCCTTTGTCAAGAGCACAACATTTTTAACCTCCTACCATCTAAAATTTCTAGAATCTCTTTCTCCCTCTGTTTTTTTTTTTTTGTGAGTGTGTGTGTGTGTGTGTGTGTGTGTGTGTGTGTTTCGCCTTTTGCAACGGTGGTGCCCCTTTGCTAACATTGTAGATTTAGTAAATAAAAATAGAAGATGCCCACTTAAAATTTCAGATAAACAATTACTACTTTGTTAATACATATATGTCCCCTGCAATATTTGGTGAGAAGCCATGTAATATTTGGGACATACTTACATTTAAAATGTATTTGTTGTTTATCTAAGATTAAATGTAACCAGGCATCCCATATTTAATCTAGCAACCTACCTTTTGGATGTGGAGAATCTTTTGGATTTGGAGAATGTTCGTTTAGCCCATCATAACTGTAAACTCTCCTAATCTCTTAGCCTTTCTTTCTAAATCACATCTTATCACTCTGCCCTCACAGGCAGCAATCTTTCTGAGTTTCTCTAACATGTAGGTTGACCTTTTGGCTCCTTTGCTTTTACTTTCTGGAGGCAGAGATTTGAACTGTGTCCACAGTATTAGGGGTATAGGGAATTCAACATGGCGCCCTGAGCTTTTGTAAATGTTATATACTTTAATCCCCACAATCACCTCCTTTTTATAGATGAGGAAGTAGAGGCTCAGAATAACTTGTTTAAGTCACCCAGTTGGTAGGTGGATCCAAGTCTGGATCTTTCTGTGTGAAAATCCAAGTCTAGACTTGGGCATGGAGCACAGTGTGGGTCTGTATTATAACTGTTTCACCAAATCTCTTCCCATGTACAGTACTCACTTGAAATCTCCCGATCTCTGCTTTGTATCTCATTGCTGAAGAGTTTACCACCTGCAAGGAAATTCCTGGAAATATTTTAATTATTCACAATCCCAATTTCCCTCAACTCCTGTAAGAGGAATAGCAAAGGCCCATCCAGGATCTCTCAATGTCTTTAATGCTTCCTAATGGCTGACACTTGCAGATGGGTTTTCTCATTTAACTCTCAGAGGCACCCTGTGATGTCCAGATTTTTAGTTCCATTTTACTGATGAGGAAATTGATCAGAGAGGACAATTTCCTTGCCCCAAGTCAACCCAAAGCAAGGTGTTGCACTTATCCATTACATGCTCTCCTGGTTGTTTCTTCTGTGCCTTTGTTCCAAGAACATGTAAACTCTTCAAAAGAAGAGGCCTCTTTGTTCTCCTTAGCCCTGTGCTGGGCACACAGTAGGCACTTGATAACCACATGTTCACCATTGTTACTGGGCTCCCTCTGGTTAAGGAATAGAGTTTTCCACTTGGAGGGGCCTTTGGTGGCTTGAGAGTCCTGGCATATGGGAAGGGGCAGCCTTGTTCACCTTGGCACCCAGTTCAGGGCCTGGCAGTTGGGACTCTGTAACATTTGTTGAATGAATGAGGAATCTGTGTGCCAAGGGTTGAAGAAAGTGATGGGGGTCAGAAGACAATTTGAAGTGACCCTGGCTCTAAGGCTGGAAGTTGCAATGGTTCCCAGTATTGAAGTGGGACAAGAAACACTTTGCTGGGGACCAGTTTGGCTCCTCACCTGGAGTAAGATGGTCTCATCAAAGAACTTTGCAGGAACCTCGTGAAAATTCTGGAAGAAGATCTGAGGCAGAAAGAATTGGGGTAGAGTGGATGATTTCTTCCACCACTTCACACAAGCACTCAGTAAACCTGAAAGCTCAGAATAATGTGCTTCTTCCCACAACTTTACCCTCTTAATGGCTTTATAAGTACAGGTTAAGTATTCCTAATCCAAAAATCTGAAATCCAAAATGCTCCAAAATCTGAAACTTTCTGAGTGCCAAAATGACCCTCAAAGGAAATGCTCACTGGAGCATTCTGGGTTTCAGCTTTTCATATTATGAATGCTGAACTGGTATAATGCAAATATTCCAGAATCCAAAAAAAATCTGAAATCGAAGACACTTCTGATACCAAGCATTTTGGGTAAGGGATGCTCAACTTGTGCCACTACTACTCTTACACTTCAGAAGCAGAGGCCTCCTGAACTTCTGGAGGGTTTTATTTATTTATTTATTTTTTGAGATGGAGTCTTGCTCTGTCACCCAGGCTGGAGTACAGTGATGTGATCTCAGCTCACTGCAACCTCCACCTCCCAGGTTCAAATAATTCTCCTGCCTCAGCTTCCTGAATAGATGGGATTACAGGCACTTGCCATCACGCCTGTCTAATTTTTGTACTTTTACAAAAGAGACAGGGTTTTGCCATATTGTTTAGGCTGGTCTCAAACTCCAGACCTCAGGTGATCCAGCCACCAGGGCCTCCCAAAGTGCTAAAAATTACAGGTGTGAGCCACTGTGCCCAGCCTTCTGGAGAGTTTTCTGCCCAGAATGGGGAAGGTTAGGAGATGCCTGGAGAACTCAGGACCTAGCTAGCTGCCCAGGATGGAGATTTGAGCTCACATCTCCTTCTAGATTGCCCTGCCAGTCCACTCTGTCTCTGCTCTCCATGGCAGCCAGAAACCCTTTCCCCAAATGCAAACCTAGGCTTGTCACTCCCCTGCTTAAGTCCTCCATGGTTCCTAAGTGCTGTCCAGGATGGGACCCCAGCCCACACTGTAGGCTCCCCTCCAACCAGTCTCCTCCAGCTACACACATAGCTATAGTTCTGCTGTCAAGTCTGTGGCTTGCTTGCTTCTAGGGCTTTGAAAACACTGTCACTTTTTCCTGAATTATCTTTTCCCATCCTGTCTTTTCCTGGTAAAATCTTCCTTCAGAGTTGCTGGAGCCCTTCTGAGTCCTCTCCACCACCCCCAGTCTCATTACTCACTTACTCCTCCTGGCTTCCACTCTGCTTTTATCTTTTATTTGTTCCTTTACTAGTTAATTCAGCAAGTATTTATGGAGCACCTACTGTGTATCAGACAGTGCTACAATTTGAGGCTCCAGCAGCAATGGGATGTATGTGGTCTGAGTCTGTGCTTCAAGATTCCAATAACAATGCCCCCAAACCTCTATCAACCACTATCTGCTCCACTGTAATTGTTTATGGGTTCATGAGCTATGCCCCCACCAGCCCACCAGCTCCTCAGATGCAGGGCTCTGAATTATTCTGTTCTGTATTTTCAGTGCTTGGCCCTCAGTAAATGCTTGTGGAACAAACACATGAAGACACCCGAGTCAAGGAGCAAGTTTGCCAGCTGCCGGCTGAGAATGCCCAGCCCTTGGCTGGCTCCTTGCCTGATGTGCCCTGTTCAGCCCACCTCGTTAAAGAAAGGGTTGTTTCCCATCTTGATACGTGTCTGGTGCTTCTGGCCTCCAATGGACACCCTCACCACTGGTTTGATGTTGTTGCCCATGAGCTGTCGGGCTTCAAACACCTTTACTCGAACCTAAGAGGAGAACACATGGGGAGCTGATATTGAAGGCCTTGGCCCCACCTTCTCCAGCTGTGACAACATTGTTCTGATAAGAAAACGTTCCAGGTGAGGTGCAGTGAGTGGCTCATGCCTGTAATCACAGCACATTGGGAGGCTGAGGTGGGAGGATTACCTGAGCCCAGGAGTTTGAGACCAGATTGACTGGGCAATATGACAAAACCCCGTCTCTACAAAAAATACACAAAAATTAGCTGGGCATAGTGGTGCATGCCTATAGTCCCAACTACTTGGGAGGCTGAGGTAGGAGGATCACCTGAGCCCCGAGGTCTAGACTGTTAGCTGTGATCATGCCACTGCACTCCAGCCTGGGCAACAGAGCAAGACTCAGTCTCAAAAAAAAAAAAGAAAGAAAGAAAATGAAAGAAAACATTCTAGCTCTAGCCACAGTGAAGAGAGACAATCCACTGGAGAAGGCTAGGAGGAGATGGATTTAGAGAGACAGACTTGGGTTATTTAGGGCCCGGAAGCCATTGTAAAAGGAACTGGATCTTGTGCGGAGGACACTGGGCTCTAGACCCTTTAGCTTCCAGGGACCCTCGCCTGGTCACATTCCTTCTGGGGCTTTTGAAGAAGGTGCTTGGCATGATAAGAGTGACATGTTTGGCCGGTCGAGGTGGCTCACGCCTGTAATCCCAGTACTTTGGGAGGCTGAGGTGGGTGGTTCATGAGATCTGGAGTTGGAGACCAGCCTGACCAACATGGTGAAACCCCATGACCGTCTCCACTAAAAATACAAAAATTAGCTAGGCATGGTGGTGTGCACCTGTAATCCCAGCTACTCAGGAGGCTGAGGCAGGAGAATCACTTGAACCTGGGAGGGGAGGTTGCGGTGGGCCAAGATCATACCACTGCACTCCAGCCTGGGTGATAGAGCAAGACTCTGCCTCAAAAAAACAAAACAAAAGAGTGACATTTTTGAAAGGCCACTTTGGTTGAAGAAAGGTCAGAGAGAGCTGGAGGCTGGGAGTTCAGAAGAAGGCTACTGATGTGGTCCAGGGAATGGATGGTGGTGGCTCAGGCCAGGGAACGGAAGTGATGAGGGAGAAATGGGAGCAGCTGGGTGATGTTAAGAGCCAGGACTTGGCCACTGCCTGGATGCAGGAAGAGGAGCAGTCCGGGAGACTCCTAGCCTCCTGGGCAAGGAGCAGGCTGGGGAGCAGGTAAAACCATGGCAGGAATGTTAGGCCTCAGGCTAGAAGCCAGAGGGAAGTTGATAAGCTGTGGGATGAGGGTTCCTGAATTCACATGGAAATGTGGACCTTCCCATAGGTCCCCTCAGATCAGACAGTCCCCAGCCTCTCCTGTGCAGTTAATTTAACTTTGTCTGTGCCCCACTTTGTGTTGCCAACAACCCGAGGGCTCTGGGAGGGTAGGATCCCTGTCATCTGCGCTGCTTTCCTAGCAGGTACCAGGGCCTGCCAGTGCACAGCTGACCCTCCTACTGCCTCACTGGAGTTATGTGGCTTCAGCTACAGGCAGAAGTTTCCGGAATGGCCATGGGAGGAGCAGGAGATATGGCGAGGATCTGAGGGCCTGAAGCTGGGTCTGAAGCTCTGCCCTTCTACCATGACCTTGGGAAGGGGTGAGGATGACCTGGGAACACAGCAAACAAGGGTGTCAGGTGGGTCACATTAATTTGCAACCTGGAGGGTCCTCACCTGAAAGTGCTGAGGCTTTGAGGACAGAGCCCGGTGCACGGTGGAGCCAGGGACCATCAGTTTCTGCCTGGCCGTCTCTCTTGCTGTTATGCCCAGGAGGTCTTCAGCTCCTGGAGAGACACAGTCCAGGGTGGGCTCAGAGGCCTGGGGCCCAGGAGGTCTAAGGCATTTTCCCCATTCCATCATTCTGTCCCAATGACCATCTCCTGACTAAAAGCGTGACCAAGAGGCCCCAACAGGGACACATGTCCTCCCCAGAACATTGCCATGGGCCCCTCCACCCTCAGGAACTATAGATCCCTGGACCCCACTCCACACACTGGGGCTCTTGGAGATGACCATCCTCATCTCTCTGCAGCCTCTTTGAGACTTATGTTTTATATCTTACAGGTCTTATGTCTAGAGATGATGAATGGGCATATTGGGATGTCCTCAGCCAGATGTTTGGAGATCTGGCCTCTAGACCCTTTAGCTTCCAGGGACCCTCGCCTGGTCACATTCCTTCTGTAGGCCTCAAGGACTGGGTCTTGAAGGTCCCCAAGAACCCATCCAGCTGTGCATGGAGCAGGGCAGGGTAAGCCCTTAAGGGTAAGCTTCAGGGAAGGACATACCTGTTTTCTCAATATCCTGGTTGCTTATGTAGGCCACCTGTAGGGTGACGGTACACTGCAAGACAAAGGCAGGGGAGCTGTAAGCCAGACTCCGCCATCCTTGGACAGAGCACTCAAGCCCTGTGCAGCCTGGTTGGGTTCACATCTGGTCCTTCTGGTGTGGGGCCTGATGCTAGCTATGGGATGGGGCCACACTATTTGGCCTCTGCACAGTCTGGGTGGAGGGAGGTTATAAATGGGTGAGAAGAGAGCAATGGGTTACAGTGGAGGCGATGTTTGCTGAATAAAGCAGCCACAAGGTGATGATGGTGGCAGAAGAGGATGCAGAAGGATGGGGAGGAGAGGAAGAGGTGACTTGAGCCCAGAACACAGATGCTAGCAGCTCTTCCCCTAGCCCAGCATCTCATGAGCTCATGTGGGAGCCCCTGTACGCTCCTGCCTTCTAACTGAGCTTCTTCCTTCATGTGCTTCCATTACCCACCCAGCCTCCAGACCCTTAAGTGTCTAAATGATCAAAGTTAAGTCACAATTCACCAGCATGGACCACAAGGCCTTTCACCTCTAGCCCACACAGCCCACACAGCCTCAGCTCTCCCACCCCTACTCCTACCCCCACCATGTGCCAACAGTACAGCACAACCTCCCTCACCCTGCCTCCTGCTCCACCCACTTTATGCCCCTGCTGGGCTGGTCTTCCTCTCCTGTCCATTGGGAAGACTCATGCCCCTCCTTACAACTCAACTGACAGACTGAAAGCTCCTTGCCTGATAAACCACACAATATTGTTGACCGTGAGTCAACAGTTGTGAGTCACAGCCTATCTGTATACAAATGGACAATGGCCAAACTACATATAAAATAAGACTCAGGCTAGGCGTGGTGGCTCACGCCTGTAATTCCAGCACTTTGGGAGGCTGAGGCGGGTGGATCACCTGAGGTTGGGAGTTCGAGACCAGCTTGACCAACATGGAGAAACCCTGGTTTCTACTAAAACTACAAAATTAGCCGAGTATGGTGGTGCATGCCTGTAATCCCAGCTACTCAGGAGGCTAAGGCAGGAGAATTGCTTGAACCTGGGAGGCGGAGGTTGTGGTGAACCAAGATCGTGCCACTGCACTCCAGCCTGGGCAACAAGAGCAAAACTCTGTCTCAAAAACAAAACAAAACAAAACAATTCAGATCCACACTAGTTCTTTTCTTGATATCTGCAGAAACCAGCCCAGGAAATCAACCTGTTATCTATAGTAACCAGCCTAGGAAGCAAACCTGCTCCGAGTCAGACTGGTAGGAGGTCAGACTACTGTCTCTAGCAATAATCCAGGAAGCCAAACAATAATGATCAGCTCCAAATGGCCAGGACTTGATTAATAACTGACAGCTCCCTTAATTTTTGTTCCCACTTCCAACTTAGGACCAATTAGAGAGAGCCAAACATGCCCCTCTAACTGATCACATGGGAGGCCCCATTTCTAGTTAGCCTGCCTTGGGCTTCCCCATAGCCTCCAATCAGGGCACGCATGCAGCCTTCCCTTCTTTCCACTATGAAGCTCTTCCACTCCCCTGCCTGCCTCTGAGACTCTGCCAAAACACAAATGATGATAGCCAAGTCCCTTGCTAGCACAAGCTCTGAATAAATTAGCCTTTACTTGTTCTCATTTGGGTGGTCTTCCTACATTTCCATATGTCTTAAACATCACCCTCTCTGTAACGCTGTCCATGACCTTCTGAGAGGAATCTTTCGCTCCCTCCTGCCAGTGGCCTTGCTTTACTGAACCTTGTCCCATGTGTGCTGGAGCGCCTGCCACTGGGAGTGGAGCCTACTCCAACAGACTGTGGGCTTCAGGCAGTTTTGTACCATAGGGCCTAGCACAGTGCTTGATTCCCTGTGGAAGGCGATCAATTCATCTGCTGATGACAGCAAGAGTGGGGGTCAGGAGAGGAAGGCAGCGTGATGGGGGCCCAGGGCAGGAAGCACTCTCGTGGTGTGGGGCATTTCACCAGCTACCCCCATTCCTCCAGCCACCATGCCTGGGCCTTCCTGGGCCTGACTCACATCTGTGGGCTTCATAGAATGGTTGAGCAGGGTCAAGTCCTTCACAAAGGGGACCTCACTTGGTTGTTTCAACAATGGCTTGAGCAGTACTGTGGCTAGGCCAATGAACCTGGGGAGACAAGGAGCAGGTGTGAGACATGAGCCAGGGGAAAGGGTGTCCTCCTCTCTCCCAGGCAGGGCTTTAGTTAGAGACAGTTTCCTACCAGGCGTGTGCTGTCCTCAGAGAGAGAGGCTGGAGAAGAATGTAGTGGGGCTGGGCATCCACCACAGGGCCCAGGGCTCCTGGCTCTGGGAACTGTCTTGGGGCTTCTAGGCAAGTAACGGTTGATAGGATCAGGGGTGGTCACCTGGCTAGAGCTGGGCCAAAAGGATTCTTTGTCCTAGGAATTTTGACCTGGGATGGCATAGCCTCATTTTCAGGGCATGTGAGTCTCAACTGGGCACTAGAAGAGACTGTGATAAGAAGCCAGGGTTGGGTAAAGAGAAGCAGAAATTTGAGATCTGTGGCTTCGGATGGACAGAGCTGCTGCTGGGTTCCCAAGTTCCTGTCCCAGCTGATTTGCAGTCTTGCCTTGGCTACCCTTTTAGTACTACCCCTCTTTTTTTCCCTTTAGCTGGCTGGAGTGGGTTCCGGTCATTCATCTGAGTGAGTTATGGATTAGAGACAAGGGTCACATAACATGCTGCTGTGTTGGGCAGGAGCTAGGCTCCTCCTGTCTCTCTCTGCCTCACCTTTCTTTCTTTTGTGAGCCCATGTCCTGAAGCATGACTTGCAGGAAGGAGTCATTTTCCAGGGGGCGGTTCCAGAGGTGCCAGATTAGGGTCTGTGGGGGGCATAGAGAGGTCAGCATCTTTCCTCTGCCCTTCCCATCCCATGTTTCCAGAAAATGAGGAAAGACGTGGGGAATGGACTGGCACTGCGTTTCTCTAAGACTGAGGAACCTCCCTCATGTCTAATTTCCTCAGGAGATGGTGTTCGCTACTTTTCACCAAGGTGTGGGCATCCCACCTGGGTTTCTGTGACTTGAACTGCAGTATCATGGGCATGTTGGGAATTAAGGGTTTGGGGACTGGGAATGGGGCGAGGGGTAGCATGGAGGGATGGCAGATCAGGAGTCCTGCACAGGGAGCCTTCACTCTGCTTTAGGCTTCTAGGAACATCAAGATAGCCCAGTTGGACTAGATGATAGGCCATACCATGGTCCATCCCCAGGATGGGGGAGAAGGGCCAAGAACAGTTGTGGGCAGGTGTGGCCATCACAGCCTTGTTGGGTCAGAGGCTACTACCCCAGGCCAAGATCCCCAGCCTTGAGGAAAGCCTTTGAGGCTGACTGTCCTCTCCCTAGACCTCCGAGTAGCTGCCTGGACCCCATCCCTGCCCCCTTGCTGTTGGAGTTGTCATTTCTTCTTCTGGGCTTGCCCTTGTGTCTACCTCATTCCACACGGGTTCATTCCCTTCCACCACGCTAGTTCTTTTCTTGACATCTGCAAAGAAACCAAGGGACTGGCATTGATGGTAGGAAATATTTCAATGTCTGGGTTGGAGTGGGGTAAAGAGAAGTAGGACACTCTAAGAAAACTTCAAGTCCACATTGGCAGGTGTGATATCGTATCACTTCTTCCTTTCTTGGGGGGGGTTCAAAATTTCTTGATTTTATCCCTGTGTGACAGATAATGCTATATGTTCATTTCATTTTCTTTCTTTGTTTTTCTTTTTCTTTCTTTTTTTTTTTTTTTTTTTTTTGTTAGATGAGGTCTCACTCTGTCACCCAGGCTGGAGTACAGTGGCATGATCTGGGCTCAATGTAACCTCTGTCTCCTAGGCTCAAGCCATCCTCCCACCTCCCAAGGAGCTTGGACTAGAGGCCAACATGCCTGGCTAAATTTTGTATTTTTTGTAGAGACAGGGTTTTACCATGTCACCCAAGACAGTCTCAAACTCCTGGACTCAAGCAATCTGCCCGCCTCAGCCTCCCAAATTGTTGGCATTACAGGCAAAAGCCACCATGCCTGGCCCATTTCATTTTCTTCCAGAGTATTAGTTTTCAGTGTCTTGCAGCTAAGTCGGGCTGCGTGACTTACTCTGATGAATGGGGTGTGGCTATATTTGCCACTGTCTGGTCTGGTTCTTAATTTCCATGAGATTCTTCATTCTCCTCTCTCCTCTCCCCACAGCCACCCTCGTGACCTGCTGACTTTGCAGCCACAAGGGGTAAGTGGCTGGCTAGTCCTTAAACTATCATTTGTAGGAACTACCTAGGAGAGCTGTCTGACCAGTACCATCCACGCAGGACTTGGTGTAAGCAAGAGGTGAACTTTCATTGTTAAGCCACTGAAACCTAAGGGTTTATTTATTGCCAGAGCAAAGCCCAGTGTACCCTAACAAAGACATTCTGAAACATCCATAACAGGTTAAAACTCCTCCAAACAGTGAGAAGCGGAGCAGGTTAGTGGATGGCATATGAAGGAAAAGGCTGGGAAGGACAAAAGGAATACAAAGTATCAAACATAAACATGTAATCATAAGAATCTGTAGGTGAAACCAGGGTTCTGGGTTTTTGATATCTTTGTGGGAGATATTTCTGGAATGAGAAAGATGGTGCCCATGAGGTGGCGGGGAAGATGGCTCAGAATCAGAGAAGAACTGCTAGTTCCTTGCCTGGCTAACTGTAAAATTAGTCAATCAGGGCAAATATATCCTGAACTCCCACCGCTCCTCTTGAAACCTGCAGACTGAGGACATCAGCATGTATCACCTTGTGAGCCAAATGTTCAATCTCTGAATGTTGCTATGTTCAACAAGCATAGTTTCACAGAACAACAGCAAAAAATAAAATAAAGAAATTTCACTCTTGATTCACATCTCTTGTAGGAACTACTGAGTCCTCTTTTCTCCTGGGCCCGGTTTTCTCCCTGGAGACAGTCCCTGTAAAACCTATTTGTCTGTATCCATGGTCCTGTATCTCCACCTACAGACTTTCACCCTTCTTTCTTTCTCTGTCTTTCTTTCTTGCTTGCTTTCTTTTTTTTTTTTTGAGACGGAGTTTCGCTCTTGTTACCCAGGCTGGAGTGCAATGGTGCGATCTCGGCTCACCGCAACCTCCGCCTCCCGGGTTCAGGCAATTCTCCTGCCCCAGCCTCCTGAGTCGCTGGGATTACAGGCACGCACCACCATGCCCAGCTAATTTTTTGTATTTTTAGTAGAGACGGGGTTTCACCATGTTGACCAGGATGGTCCCGATCTCTTGACCTCGTGATCCACCCGCCTCGGCCTCCCACAGTGCTGGGATTACAGGCTTGAGCCACCACGCCCGGCCTCTTGCTTTCTTTTTTTTTTTGAGATGGAGTCTTGCTCTGTCGTTAGGCTGGAGTACAGTGGCACAGTCTCGGCTCACTGCAACCTCTGCCTCCTGGGTTCAAGCGATTCTTCTGCCTCAGCCTCCTGAGTAGCTGGGACTACAGGCGCCCACCACCAAGCCCAGATATTTCATTTGTATTTTTAGTAGAGATGGGGTTTCACGGTGTTGGCCAGGATGGTCTTAATCTCTTGATCTTGTGATCCGCCCGCCTCAACCTCCCAAAGTGCTGAGATTACAGGCATGAGCCACCACACCTGGCCTCTTTCTTTTCTTTTCTTTTCCTTCCTCTGTCCCTCCCTCCCTCCCTCCCTCCCTCCTTTCTTTCTTTCTTTCTTTCTTTCTTTCTTTCTTTCTTTCTTTCTTTCCTTTCTCTCTCTCTCTTCTTTTCTTTTTTTTTTTTTTTTTTGAGACTGCACCTCATCTCGCTTTGTTGATTAGGCTGGAGTGTGCAGTGGTGCAATCTCGGCTCACTGCAACCTCTGCCTCCTGGGTTCAAGAGATTCTCCTGCCTCAGCCTGCCAAGTAGCTGGGATAACAGGTGCACAACACCACACCCAGCTAATTTTTGTATTGTTAGTGGAGGCGGGATTTCACTGCGTTGGCCAGACTGCTCTCGAACTCCTGACCTCCAGTGATCTGCCTGTCTCAACCTCCAAAAGCGTTGAGATTACCAGTGTGAGTCACTGTGCCCGGCCTCTTTTTTTTTTCCCAAAAAAAAAAAAAAAAAAAAAAAAATGGGCCAGGTGCGGTGGCTCATGCCTATAAGCCTAGCACTTTGGGAGGTGGAGACAGGTGGATTGCCTGAGGTCAGGAGTTCTAGATCAGCCTGGCTAACATGGTGAAACCCTGTCTCTATAAAAAAATACAAAAATTAGCTGGGCGTGTGGCAGGCGCCTATAATCCCAGCTACTCAGGAGGCTGAGGCAGGAGTATCGCTTGAACCCGGGAGGCGGAGGTTGCAGTGAGCTAAGATTGCGCCATTCACTCCAGCCTGGGCAACAGGGTGAGACTCCATCTCAAAAAAAAAAAAAAAAAAAAAAAGTGGTGACAATAAAACTTGCTTTATATACCTCTGGAATTGCTGTGAGGAGCAAACATCATTGTACATATGGAAAAGCTTTGTCGATTGTAAAGCTCTTGCAAATGGAACTAATATGATCAAGCAGTTTTTACTAGAAGTTGTACTTAGAGCTGTAGCTGTACACGTGTTTTTAAACTCCCACATCAATCTGAGGAGGCAGGGACTTTCTCTTAAACCTAGTTTATGAGCCGGGCGCGGTGGCTCAAGCCTGTAATCCCAGCACTTTG
>NW_022437029.1:604279-607289 GCF_009761245.1 Sapajus apella | reverse complement strand
AAAAAAAAAAAAAAAAAAAAAAAAAAGGAAAAAAACCTAGTTTATGGCACATCTTTAGGTCATGGAAGAAGATCCAGAAGCACTAGTCTTCTCTTTTTTTCATAGCCATTCCCTAGGAAAAGTGGGAGGTAGAGAAGTTGCAATCAAATGATAGCAATAAGTTTTGAGAGAGCTGGACAACGTCTAATTGTCCACTTTGTGTTACACAGAACATCTTTTACGTAGTGCCATACACCTATTTTTTCACTGAATGCATGTTGCCTCTTGGGGCTCCTCTCTCCCATGTGGACCCAGGGAGGCTCTCACCTCTGAAGTCGATGGACACGCAGGGCCTGGGTAGGGGGGCCAGTGGCGGGTCAATCTTGGCCGACTGCACAACAAGCCGCAGCATCTCGGAGATCTACTTTCGTCCCTCCTTCCCTTTGCAGCTCCACAGCTTCCTTGTTGGAGCTCCTCAATCCAAAGCTTCTCCTAGGGATCCTGGGGTAAATGGAGCCCCATTCCTGTCTGTTGCTTAGCAACAGAGAGAATGTCACAAAGGTGGGTGTTCTTGGTTCTGGAGAGGAATTAATGGGAAAGAGAGGAGGAAGGAGGAACGGGGTTTAGGTGACTGGGCCTGTAGAAACAAAACCAGCTGGCTGCCTTCATCCCCTCTTTTCTCTTTTGTCCTATTCTGCTGTTTTTTTGTGTGTGGTGGTGTTTTTTTTCTTTTTTTTTCCCACCCCACTCCTGCCCTCCTTGCTGTCCTTTTGATTTCAAGATCAGACATAAGGCTGATGTTTTCTCTTTGTATAAGCAAGTTGTCTGGAGTGAATCATTGCCAAAGTCACATAATTTAGCTGAGAAAATAAAACAGTGAAGTGATCTGAGAAAAGGGATAGGAAAATCAAGGACTGTTTCTATGAAGTCTCAGGGAATGTTCTTCCTAATGTGGAAGCCTCCTTTTTACTAACAAAAAACTAAGTTTAGATATGAGTCCCTCTTTGACAAAGGGAAATTAGCTTTTGAATTAATGAGCTCATATGGAACGTCAAAGACGCCAATGCAGTTTTGCTGTGGCTGACTTTATGGCTGTCAAGGCTCTGTGCATGAAGATGGAGCTGGGGCATCTAACGCTTATTGTCCACAGCAAGGCTTTTTCGGCTTTAGAGTTGAACATTGTATAAATTACATCTTATCCAATAGTTAGAGTGAAAACTAATGAATATTTAAAAGCTGGGAGAGGCGGCTAATGCCTGTAATACCAGCACTATAGGAGGCCAAGGTGGGCGGATCACTTGAGGCCAGAAGTTCGGCAACAGCCTGGCCAACATAGCAAAACCCCGTTACTAAAACTACAAAAATTAGCTGGGTGTGGTGGTATGTGCCAGCAATCCCAGCTACTCAGGAGACTGAGGCAGGAGAATCACTTGAACCTGGGAGGCGGAGACTGCAATGAGCCAAGATCACACCACCACACTCCAGCCTGGGCGACAGAGCAAGATTCTGTCTCAACAACAAAACAACAATAACAACAACAACAAACGCCATATACATACATGCAAAGAATATTTAAGAACTATCTATTAATTAATGAAACTACTTAGCAGTAAGTGCACCACGCATTCTAAGAGATTACTGGGGTTCAAAGGCTGAAATGCTGGATCAGTGATCAGGGTGCTGACCACTTTCTAGAGCAGCAGATTCAAAAAGAAAAAGTGCTTCCTGGAAGTTTTTCTTGAAATCTAAACACAACACAGTGCTTTTTGCTTTGTGAATGGCTTTTCAAACTAAACATGACACAAAAGACCCTGTAAAAGAGGGTCAAAGCTGACAGATTTGATTGTATAAAATAAAAAATTCCTATATAGAAATTATACCTTAAAACTGAAAGACAAATATCAAAGCAAGGAAAACAGTCAAAATATACTTAATGTCCAAAAGGCTATTTAATAGCTGTTTTAGAGCAAGCTCTTATGCAATGAGAAAAAGATGACTATACCAAAGGAAAAACAAAGGCAAAATTCCTATCAGATAATTGTTAATAATCAAATAAATACAATGAGATACAATTTATCACTTTGCTAAATTGGTTTCAAAAGCCAAAAAAGATGTAAAAAAAATCAAACTCACCGGGTACAGTGGCTCACACCTGTAATCCCAACTCTTTGGGAGGCTGAGGCGTGTGGATCACGAGGTCAGGAGATGGAGTCCATCCTGGCTAACACAGTGAAACCTCGTTTACTAAAAATATAAAAAATTAGCCAGGCATTGTGGCACACGCCTGTAGTCCTAGCAACTCGGGAGGTTGAAGCAGGAGAATCACTTGAACCTGGGAGGTAGAGGTTGCAGTGAGTCAAGATGCACCACTGTACTCCAGTCTGGGTGACAGAGCAAGACTCCGTCTCAAAAAAAAAAAAAAAGAAAAAAAAATCAAAATCATTAATAAGCAAAGAAATGCAATAAGATACCATTTATTACCTAAATTGGCAAAGAATTAAACAAAATTATAAACACAGTGTGCTGAGGAAAGGAAGGGGTAGAGAAAAAATACAAATCTGTTTATAGTGCAAATGGGAATATAAGTAGAGACATAGTAGAACCCTGGCCCAAAACAAGCACCCAGGAGACAGAGTTAAGGGTAGGGAGAGGTGGGGTAGGGGCCGCTCTATTTTTGATAATTCCTATGGCATTAAACTCTATATTTCTAAACAGCACATTTAAATAGCATTCCTTGATTTTTTTCAAATCTGTGAGGCGTTTTCCCAGTTTTATTGTTTTTGCTGCGGCTCTCCCTCCTGGCCTTCTCTTATCCCCTAGCCCTGCAGCACAGCTATTGTCCTGGGATACTCTGCCATCACCTTCAGAATCCCTCCCTCGCTTCCTGTGTTAGACCCTGCTTCTCAGGTCCTATGCCTTTCATCTTCTCAATTGACCCTCTCACCTTTGTGGAACACAGCTTTTAGTAGCTTTCTGAATGTTTTGATTGTTTGTGTGTCTGCACATATCTTTTTTTTTTTTTTTTTTTTTT
>NW_022437029.1:595696-604179 GCF_009761245.1 Sapajus apella | reverse complement strand
GTATTTTTTTTTTTTTTTTTTTGAGACGGAGTTTCACTCATGTTACCCAGGCTGGAGTGCAATGGCGCGATCTCGGCTCACCGCAACCTCTGCCTCCTGGGTTCAGGCAATTCTCCTGCCTCAGCCTCCTGAGTAGCTGGGATTACAGGCACGCGCCACCATGCCCAGCTAATTTTTTGTATTTTTAGTAGAGACAGGGTTTCACCATGTTGACCAGGATGGTCTCGATCTCTTGACCTCGTGATCCACCCGCCTCGGCCTCCCAAAGTGCTGGGATTACAGGCTTGAGCCACCGTGCCCGGCCTAATTTTCGTATTTTTAGTAGAGATGGGGTTTTGCCATGTTGGCCAGGCTGGTTTTGAACTCCTGACCTCATGATCCACCAACCTCGGCCCTCATGATCCACCAACCTCGGCCTCCCAAAGTGCTGGGATTACAGGTATGAGCCACTGTGCTGGGCCTGTATGTCTGTACATATCTTTATTCTGCCCTTACAGTTGATTGTCTGGTTGGGTGTATCAGTCAGGATGGGCTATGTTGTGCTGGCTAAGGAACAACTCCAAAATCTCCGTGGCTTGATTTAATAAAGCTTGCTTGAGCGATCCTCTTGCCAAAGCCTCCCAAGTAGCTGGTTCTACTGGGACTAAAATTGTGTGAATTTAAACAATATCAGCTATAGCTGGTGGCAGTGACTCACACCTGTAATCTCAGCACTTTGGGAGGTCCAGGTGGGAGGTTCACAAGGTCAGGAGTTTGAGATCAGTCTGGCCAATATAATGAAACCCCATCTCTACTAAAAATACAAAAATTAGCTGGGCATGGTGGCACACGCCTGTAGTCCCAGCTATTCAGGAGGTTGGGGCAGAATAATTGCTTGAACCCAGGAGCTGGAGGTTGCAGTGACCAAAGACCGTGCTCTGCACTCAAGCCTAGGTGACAAAGCAAGACTCTGTCTGAAAAACAAAACTCTCTCTCTCTCTCTCTCTCTATATATATATATATATATCAAATATATATTTGCTATATGTATATGTATATATAGTTTTGTTTTATATATATAGCAGAAACTTTGAGACAGAGTTTCGTTCTTGTTGCCCAGGCTGGAGTGCAATGGCACGATCTCAGCTCACAACAACCTCTACCTCCTGGGTTCAAGCAATTCTCTTGCCTCAGCCTCCTGAGTAGCTGGGATTACAGGCATGTGCCACCATGCTAGGCTAATTTTGCATTTTTAGTAGAGACAAGGTTAATCCGTGTTGATAGATTGGTCTCGAACTTCTGACCTCAGGTGATCTGCCCGCCTCGGCCTCCCAAAGTGTTAGGATTACAGGCATAAGCCACGTGCCCGACATGTTTTTTGTTGTTTTTTTCTTGAGATAAAGTCTTGCTCTGTCTTGCCCAGGCTGGAGAGTGTGTGGTACAATCTTGGCTCACCACAGCCTCCCAGGTTCAAGCAATTCACCTGTCTCAGCCTCCCAAGTAGCGGGGACTATGGGCGTGTGTCACACACCTGGCTAATTTTGTATTTTTAGTAGAGATGGGGTTTTACCACATTGTCCAAGCTGGTCTGGAACTCCTGACCTTAGGTAATCCACTGGCCTCAGCTTCCCAAAGCTCTGGAATTACAGGCGTCAGCCACTGTGCCTGACCCGTACACGTTTTGTGTGTGTATATGTTTCAGTTTCTCCTTGGCACAAATTTAGGAGTTGAATTGCTGGGTCATATGCTAACTCTGGAACTGCCAGATTGTTTTCCAAAGTGGCTGCACTATTTTACAGTCTAACTAGCAATACCTGATGGTTTTAATTTCTCCACATATTTGTTAACACTTTTTAGCATTTGCTTTTTCATTGTCATTGTTTTTTAGCTCTTAGTGGATGTGAAGAGGGTTTTCATTAAAAAAATTATTTATACCTATTTGTTTTATTCTTATTATTTTATTTTTAAAGTAATTTCTTTTTTAAAGACAAGGTTTCCTTCTGTTACCCTGACTGGAGTACAGTGGCACAATCATAGCTCACTGCAGCCTGTACCTTCAGGGCTAAAGTGATCCTCCTGCCTCAGCTTCCTGGGTAGCTGGGACCATAGGCACATGGCACCTTGCCCAGCTTTTTTTTTTTTTTTTTGGTAGAGATGGAGTCTTGAACTCCTGGGCTCAAGTGATCCTCCTACCTCCGCCTCCCAAAGTGCTGGGATTACAGGGATGAGCCACGACCCCCGGCTGAGATTTTTCATCTTGAACCATGTCTTTTGCTCTTGTGTCTCATGTCTCTTGTTGTCCTGCTGTCAGTCAGTCAACTAAATAACCAATTATTGATCAGTCAACATTTGAACAATTACCTATGTTCTGGACTATATGTTCTCTGGAGGATACAAAGGTTAATGTCCCTGACTTTGAGGATCTACTCTCTCTACACAAAACACATAGTAAAGTTAATCACACAAAGCAACCTAGGGTAACAAAATTCTTTTTCTTTTAGACAGGTTCTCACTCTGTTGTCCAGGCTGGAGTGCAGTGGGCGACCACGGCTCATTGCAGCCTGGACCTCCCAGGCTCAAGCAATCCTCTCACTTCAGCCTCCCAAGTAGCTGGGACTACAGGCACACGCCACCACCATACCCGCCTAATTTCTAAAATTTTTTGTAGATACGGGGGTTTCACCATGTTGGCCAGGCTCATCTCAAACTCTTGAGCTCAAGAGATCCTCCCGTCTACGCCTCCCAAAGCACGGGGATTACAGGTGTGAGCCACATAGGTAAATTCTTTTTTTTTTTTTTTTTTTTTTGAGACGGGGTTTCACTCTCGTTACCCAGGCTGGAGTGCAATGGCGCGATCTCGGCTCACCGCAGCCTCCGCCTCCTGGGTTCAGGCAATTCTCCTGCCTCAGCCTCCTGAGTAGCTGGGATTACAGGCACGCGCCACCATGCCCAGCTGATTTTTTGTATTTTTAGTAGAGACGGGGTTTCACCATGTTGACCAGGATGGTCTCGATCTCTTGACCTCGTGATCCACCCGCCTCGGCCTCCCAAAGTGCTGGGATTACAGGCGTGAGCCACTGCGCCCGGCCCTGGTAAATTCTTAATGAGTAAATTCAGGGGGCTGCCCTGGTGGAGGTGGACAGTTGGGTGCTCGACCTCTCAAAGGGCACAACGGACCAATACGGTGGGAGCGGCGAGAACTGGGGCCGTAGAAGCCAGCCTCCTCTTCTGCCCACGCTTTACCTACTGAAAATGGGCGAAGCAGATACTGCAGTCTAAATGCTTTCTGCTTCTGAGATGCTTGAGCGTTCTCGGCACTCCGCTTCCAGACGAAGTCTCTTGAGATTGTCTGTACCGTGCTTTGCAGCTCACTGCCTCTCCCTTCTCAGGCTGTGATCCGCTTCCGCGTTTTACTCGGTGCCCGCAGCGCTGGGGCGTGGAGGCGTTAACGCGCACGCTCGTGGCAATCCGGCCCGGGCCCAGCGCGCGGCCTGAAGACCGCGGGTGAGAGCTGCGTAGGCTTCGAGGGGAGTGGCGGGTCGTGGGGGTCGCGGCCGTGGTTGGGACGGCCGGGGGTCTTGGCGAGAGCTCCCGGGCTCTTGTGGCATGCGGGGGTTTGGGCTGGGGACCGGCTGCCGGGGCCGGTCGAGCATGTTGGGCCCGGGGCGGGCGGGGGACGCGTATGGGCTGCCGTGACGCGGACGCCGAGCCCTGCCCCGGGGAGCGGGAGGCGGGAGGCGGGAGGCGGGGGCCAGGCGACTCCTCCTCTTCGCGAACTCGGGATGACCTTGGCCAAATCGCTTCAATCCCCCGAGCTGGCTCCTTCGTCTGTAAAATGCGAGTCATAGCCTTGTCTCCTGGAAGGGCCGTGTGGAGGCTCAGTGGCGGGAAAGCCTGCGGAGCAGGCGGGGTCCCGGGCGGTTTCCCGGGCACGTCGTTCACCGGCGAAAGGGCTTCCACGGGGATCATTTTGTCAACAGGCTTTGCGGGGGGAGCTCGCATTTTTTATATTTAAAAACTCTGGGATATTACGAAGTACTTGCAGAACTTTTGTTTCACATAATACCAGAGACTTGAAGGAAATGGAGCCCGAACTGGGATTCGCTTCCTTGAGGCCCGCGTTGTCCTGCCCTTTAGGGGTGCCCAGCGCCCTAGCTACGGACCCGGCTCTGTTCGCATTATCGTTAGAGGATGGTGTGAAGCAACAGAGATCCTTAGCTTCCGACAAATTCATATTTGTGATTTCCTGTTTGCCAGAACCCTTCCTGCTCTCCTAGGAAGTTGTGCTGGCCCAGCAAGTTTAGTGTCTGTCCACCTGAGGTCTTTCTGAACCGTGGAGTCGGTGAGCTCTCCCGTTAGCGAATTTCAGTTTCGTAGAAATCGAGTATGGGGCAACTCATGGCACTATAGCTTTTTTTTGTTTTCCAGTCTTTCTAAGGTTCAATTCAGGTTTTGTTTTGTTTTGTTTTGTTTTGGGTTATGGTGTGGGATTCCACGAACCCTCCCCACCAAAGGTCTGCTGTGTAATGGATGCTCAATAGGAATGATAGTAGGCTACAAAAGTAAGCATGTTAGGTGGTGTCTATTGGGTGGAATTTAGAATATTGGAATTGACCTAAACTGAAACTTTTCACTACAGGTGACTAGCATGCAGATACCCATGTTCTGACTTTCTGTCCCTCCACTGACATGGCCCACCGGGGTGGGGAGAGGGACTTCCAGACTTCAGCTCGACGCATGGGCACCTCGCTGCTCTTCCAGCTTTCAGTGCACGAACGGGAGCTGGACCTGGTTTTTCTGGATCATAGCTATGCCAAGCCTTGGAGTGCCCACCCAGATGCCAGTAGTGCCCGCCCCACCCGCATGCTCTTTGTCACTCCCCGGCGGCAGCACGAAAGTAACATGTGAGTTTGGGCTTCTAAGGGCTGCTGCTGCCCTCACTGGGCAGTGATCAGATGGGAATTTAGAGAGGATTTTCTTGGGATTGACTGGGGGAGATTGTATAAGGCATTCGGATGTTAAATTCAGGCATCTCTTAAGCAGCGTAAGGATAGCTGGCTTGATTGTGGACATCTCTAGTAGATATCTAACAAG
Organism: Sapajus apella; assembly: GCF_009761245.1. Classification (NCBI taxonomy): domain Eukaryota; kingdom Metazoa; phylum Chordata; class Mammalia; order Primates; family Cebidae; genus Sapajus; species Sapajus apella. The sequence goes on along the minus strand of NW_022437029.1, from coordinate 599,106 downwards.
AGTTAGGAAAGCAAGATGTGTAGAGGTAAAACAGACAGTTTATTCCACTTAGATAATAGGACTTGTGTGAAAAGGGGGAAAATCAAAGAGGGTTATTTAACTGGTGAAGAGAAAGACTGAAAAGTTGATTTTAAAAGGTTACCACACAAGATAGGACCCCTTATCACATTAGTCTAGTGCTCTGGGTTACTTGACAGTGGCAACAATAGCCTTTTTATAGTAATGCATTTTGCTTTTTTTGGCTTTACACACGAAGGTTAGGAGCCAATTTCTAAGACGTTGCTTTTTCTCTTCCCTTGTAAGGAGCTGCTATCCATGGGTTAATGTAAACCCTTCTTAGATCTAATGATATTTTCGACCAGCCTATGTTATAGGGCGAGGAAGTTTCATAAATTGACTACCTGATATGTGATACAGTTACGTTGGGTCTAAATAAACCTGTTTGCCAATTCTTTTGTACTTTAAGGCATTCTAATTATGTTTCAAGATGTGTTGACATATTCTGTTGTGGTGATCAAATCATGCCCTTAATAATTTTGTAAAACTTTTGGAGAAGAGTTTTATCTGTTTGTTTTTAATCTGACCTAATGTTTAATCTTTCCTCAAGCACTGGTTTTAATTTTGTTGGGGGTTAGAACCACTGCCTTCTGAAATTAAGCCTTAATGACCTAATGAGTTAGAGATACCCCAGAGTGTGTGTGTGTGTGTGTGTGTGTGTGTGTGTGTGTGTGTGTGTTTCGAGATGGAGTCTTGCTCTGTGGTCCAGGCTGGAGTGCAGTGGTGCGATCTTGGCTCATTGCAACCTCCACCTCCTGGGTTGAAGCGATTCTCCTGCCTCAGCCTCCCAAGTAGCTGAGCCTACAGGTGTGCACCACCACACCTGGCTAAGTTTTTGTTTTTTTTTTCCTTGAGACCAAGTTTCACTCTTTGTTCCCTAGGCTGGAGTGCCATGGTTTAATCTTGTCTCACTGCCACCTCTGCCTCCTGGGTTCAGTGTCTCAGCCTCTTGAGTAGTTGGGATTACAGGCAGCTGCCACCATGCCTGGCTAATTTTTGTATTTTTAATAGAGATGGAATTTCACTGTGTTACCCAGGCTGGTCTCGAACTTCTGACCTCAGGCAGTCTGCCCACCTCAGCCTCCCAAAGTGCTGGGATTACAGGTATGAGCAATTGGGCCCTGCCTGCTAAGTGTGTTTTAAACATATGCAGAAGGCTGGGTGCGGTGGCTCACTCCTGTAATCCCAGTACTTTAGGAGGCTGAGGTGGGTGGATCATGTGGTCAGGAGTTCGAGACCAGCCTGACCAACATGCTGAAACCCTGTCTCTACTAAAAATACAAAAATTAGCTAGGCGTGGTGGCGGATGCCTGTAATCGCAACTACTCAAGAGGCTGAGGCAGGAGAATAGCTTAAACTGAGGAGGCGGAGGTTGCAGTGAGCCGAGATCACGCCATTGCACTCCAGCCTGGGTGACAGAGTGAGACCTCATCTCAATAAATAAATAAATAAATAAACATGCAGAATAGTGTTTTTTATTTCATTTCCGAATGACTTTATAATTTTGATGGCTTTTCTGGTTGTACAGGATGTAAAAATCTGTAACTTTAGGCAATAAGTTAACATAATTCTGATGCCTCCGGCCTAGGGCATAACTGAAAAGCTCCATTAAATAGTAGTTGAAGTCTTTTCCTTTTTGCTACATATTAGCTTCTTGCTGACATTAAAACTCCTGTGTCCGCATCTCATGACATTTTCTTCAAGTGAGATTCCATGGACTTGGTTTTTTTGGTACTTAGAAAATTGTTTCCTTTTATAATCTCTGTCTCCATATATAGGCCCTGAAAGTGAGAATTTGGCATGCTCTAAGAACTCTTTTAGGCCAGTGTGGCCAGAATATAATAGCAGTAGGGGTGTAAGTGGGAGGTAGGAAGAAGTTGGCAGAGGTTACCTTATGAAGGAATTTGATTCTAAGAGTGGTGAGAAGTCATTGAAGGATCTTAAGCTAGGGGTTCAATTTCTACTTTATTTTTATTATTTTTTCTTTTTGTTTTTTTTTTGTACAACAAAACAATTTATATTTTAAAAATATCATTTTGGATTTTTTTGTGGAGTATATTATAGTGCAGGAGTACTTACAAGACCAACTGCAGGCTGCCATTGTAGTGGACTGAGAAGGGCCAGAAGTCATGATATCTTGTACAGGGCAGGAACAGTACAAATGGAGAAATCAGACGGCCTTGAGATGTATTTTCATAGGTAGAGTGAATAGGTCATTAGAATCTGCTATGGTGAATTGGAAGCCAGAGCAAGAACCCGGGTTAAAGGGAAAGGTAAAATTAGGATGACAGATTTCTGGCTTAAGCAACTGGGTGGTGCCATGATTTAGGGAAAACTGGGGGAGGATAGGTTTGTGATGGTGAAATTAAGTTCTCTTTTAGGTACACATATCCAAGTATCAAGTCCAACATCTGGCCTAAAGAAGATAATCAGCTCTTTCGTCCACCACCAGATCTAGCTGCATACAATTTCACAATGATGTAATTATTTCAGTCTTTGGAAATGAATTCAGTAAGGTCACTTAGGTCAAAAAATTAACATAAAGTTTGGTGGATAGCCAGTAGACCAGTTTGTCTGGCATAGTATTTGGGGTGACAGAGTTGGTCCATATCATAAAGTGGGGATAGACCCTCGGGGCACTAGGATTCATTCCCTTCCTCCCTCCCTCCCTCCCTCCCTCCCTTTCTTCCTTCCCTCCTTTCTTCTGATGGAGTCTCACTGTTGCGTGGACGCAATCTCTGTTCACTGCAACCTCCGCCTCCCAGGTTTAAACAATTCTCCTGCCTCAGCCTCCCGAATAGCTGGGATTACAGGCACCCGCCACCACGCTTGGCTGATTTGTATTTTTAGTAAAGACAGAGTTTCACCATGTTGGTCAGGCTGGTCTTGAACTCCAGACTTCAAGCAATCAGCCTGCCTTGGCCTCCCAAAGTGCTGGGATTACAGGCATGAGCCACCATGACTGGCTGGATTTCATTTTAAAATATGAAAGACATTCAGATGTTCATTTATATTTGTTTATCTTCTAGGCTCTATACAAAATGAGCTAAATAGCTAAGACATGTGCATTCCAGGTTATCTGTCTTAAATAATCATACAGAAAGGAAATCATAGACTTTACAAGTATATATTAATAATTAACTACCAGTTGACTTGCTAATGAAAGGAGAAAGTTTGCATGAATTTAAAACTTTAGACCAGCACTATTTAACAGAACTTTTTAATACTAGAAATGTTCTGTACCTGAGTTGTTCAGCATGGTAACTGGTAGCCACATATATCTGTTGAACACTTGAAATGTGGCTGATGTCACTGAGGAGCTGATTCTTTTTTTTTTTTTTTTTTTTTTTTTT
>NW_022437029.1:582610-595596 GCF_009761245.1 Sapajus apella | reverse complement strand
TTTTTTTTTTTTTTTTTTTGAGACAGAGTCTCACTCCGTCATTCAGGCTGGAGTGCACTGGTGCAGTCTTGGCTCACCGCAGCCTCCACCTCCCAGGTCCAAACAATTCTCCTGCCTCAGCTACCCAAGTAGCTGGAAATACAGATGGATGCCACCACACCCAGCTAACTTTCGTAGTTTTAGTAGAGACGGGATTTTCAGCCAGGCTGGTCTCAAACTCCCCTGGTCTCAAGTGATCTGCCCGCCTTGGCCTCTCAAAGTGCTGGGATTACAGGTGTGAGCTACTACACCCAGACTGAATATTTAATTCTATTAAAAAAAATTTTTTTTTTTGAGATGAGGTTTCTTGTCACCCAGGCTGGAATGCAGCGGTGCGATCTCTACTCACTGCAACCTCCACATCCCAGGCTCAGTTGATCCACCTCAGCCTCCCATGTAGCTGGGACCACACACTAATTTTTGCATTTTTAGTAGAGATGGGGTTTCACCATTTTTGCCCACACTGGTCTTGAACTTGTGGGCTCAAGTGTCCTGCCTGCCTTGGCTTCCCAGGGTGTTGGGATTACAGCCGTGAGCCCCTGTGCCCAGAAATTAATTTTATTAATTTAAATTTAAGTAGTCATGTGTGGCTTATATCTACTGTATTGGACAGTGTCTAGGCAATCAACTTGTTAGCCACTTTTCTGCATTTGTGCTGTTTCTGTCCCTAAACAAGCTATCATGATTTCTGGCCTATCTCAGTCAACTGCAATGGCTGCCTAGCTGGTCTTCTAAATTCCACTCCTGAACTATAGTCTACTCAACAAAAATTGAAAGTGATCTTTTAAAAATATTAGCTTGAGTCAGATCAACTTGCTTATGGAATACATTTGTTCTTTTTTTTTTTTTTTTGAGACTGGGTCTTGCTCTGTCACCCCCAAGCTGGAGTGCAGTGGCACGATCACAGCTGACTGTACCCTCAACCTCCTGGGCTCAAGCAAGCAATCCTCTCACCCCAGCTTCCTGACTAGCTGCGACTACAAGCACATACCACCGTGCCTGGCTAATTTTGTGTTTGTTGTAGGATGAGGTTTTGCCATGTTGGCAAGCTGGACTAGAACTTCTGGCCTTAAGCAATCCTCCTGCTTTAGCCTCTCAAAGTGCTGGGATTACAGGTGTGAATCACTGTGCCTGGCCATATTTGTCATTTATTTATTTGTTTATTTTTGAGACCAGGTCTTGCTCCGTCACCAAGGCTGGAGTGCAGTGATGCAGTCATAGCTCACTGCAGCCTTAAATTCCCAGGCTCCAGCAATCCTCCCACCTCAGCCTCCTTAGTAGCTGGGACCACTGGCATGTGCGACCATGCCCAGCTGATTTTTGTATTTTTGGTAGAGACAGGGTTTTCTTTTGTTGCTCAGGTTGGTCTCAAACTCCTGAGTTCAAGTTATCCACCTGCCTTGGCTTCCCAAAGTATTGATATTACAGGTGTGAGCCATTGCCCCTGGCCCATATTTATCTTTTTTATCATTTTTTATGTAGACTCATTTTAAAAATGACTTTGTATTCTTCCAGTACATACCATCATGTCTGAGAGGGCAGAGATCTAGACAAGTGTGGGAAAGATGACTTTGGATCAAAATTATCTTGTGAATATAATGTGCTCATGCATAATTTAAAGCTGACTGTATTAAAGATACATTTTTTGTCAACCAGATGATTGTTAAATACCTGTGAAGTATGTGTGGCCCGGTCCTATTTCCTCACCTGTTTACAGTGAATCAGACATCCCAATAGATGTGGAGACTGTCACGTCAACCCCTGTGCCACTCTATGACAATCAGAAGGCACGCAGCGTGATGAATGAGTGTGAACGGCATGTCATCTTCGCCAGGACTGATGCAGATGCCCCTCCCCCACCAGAGGACTGGGAGGAGCATGTCAACAGGTAGGCTGCTCATCAGGAGGATGGTCACTGCCCTGTAACTATTTTGTATCATCGTCATTGAAATACATTTATTAGGGAGCTTATTTCATTTGCAGCAACACATGTCAGAGTGTTCTCCAACGAAGTCTCACATTATAACTCTCAGTTCACCATGCTGTGTGTGAGATGCTTGAGAGCAGGGCTTACATCTCAGCCATCTTTGCATACTTTATACTAGAACATTGTCTGGCACACAGTAGGCATATAATAAATGTTGAATAAATAAGTAAATTTGAGAGCTATGACTAGCTCTGTAGTAGCTTCTGTTATATAAATTATGATATAGGGGTCACCCAAACTACAAAAAAATGAAATGTACATTTGTAAGATACTGTATTTAAATGGTTTATAACTAGATTGATGAAAGTGTTGTGAAGTCACATGAAAAGCTAACAGATGTTTGAGTGTCTTTTAAAAATAGATTTGCAGTCTGTGGAGGGCACACTGAAGCCTGTTTTTATGAGTTTACTGGCTAGTTTTGTTCCCAACCTTTCTGCTGCCCCGAGGGTCATTTGTCCCTGTTCATTTGGTAAACATTTACCTAATCACATAAAAACTTTTTGGAGATACTATTTATATACCATACAATTGAACTATTTAATGTGTACAGTCAGTGGTTTTTAGTATAGTCAGAGTTGTATATTCATCACCACTGTCAATTTGGTAAACATTTTCATCATCCCGAAAAGAAACCCCATACCCATTAACAGTCACTCCCCATTTCCTCCCAGTTTCTCTGGTCCCTAGGAAGCACTTATTGACCTTTGTCCCTATAGATTTGCCTATTCTGGACATTTCATGTATACAGAATCATGCACTATGTGGTCTTTTCCTACTGGCTTCTTTCACCCAGCATGATGTTTTCAAGGTTCATCCATGTGGTTGCGCGTATCAGCACTTCATTCCTTTTTATTGCTGAATGATATTGCATTGTATGAATAGCTCACATTTTATTCATTAATCATTTGATGGATATTTAAGTTGTTTTCATTTTTTGGCAGTTATGAATAATGCTGTTATGAACATTTGCATACAAGTTTTTGTGTGGATCTAAGGTTTTAATTCTCTTAGCTATATACCTGGGAGTGGACTTGTTGGGTCATTTGGTAACTCTGAATTTAACCTTTGAGGAATTGGCAGACTGTTTTCCAAAGTGGCTGTACCATTTTACATTCCTACCAGCTGTGTATGAGAGTTCCAGTTTCTCCACATCCTTGCCAACACTTATTAATTTTCTTCCTTTTTTTTTTTTTGAGATGGAGTCTTGCTCTGACACCAGGCTGGAGTGGTGCAGTGGTGCACTCTTGGCTCACTGCAACTTCTGCCTCCTTGTTCAAGTAATTCTTCTGCCTCAGCCTCCCGAGTAGCTGAGACTACAAGCGCAAGCCACCACACATGGCTAATTTTTGTATTTTTTAGTAGAGACGGGGTTTCACCATGTTGGTCAAGATGGTCTTGATCTCTTGACCTCGTGATCCACCTGCCTTGGCCTCCCAAAGTGCTGAGATTACAGACGTGAGCCACTGCACCCAGCCCTCTTCTTTTTTTTAAAAATTATAGCCATTCTCCTGGGTATAAAGTGGCATCTCACTGTGGTTTCAATTTGTATTTTCTTGATGGGTTTTTGTATGTATCTGCATATCTGCTATATATAAGGAAATGTTACTTCTTACATCAGGAGTTGGTAGGTGATAACTTTCTATAATTTTGGAGACCGCATATGATAATGAAAGAGAGAGAGAGAGGGATAGAAAGTTTGAGGTGATTGACATAATTTCTGAAGCTGGTTGGAAGTTGGAAATGAGATTGAACAGGTATGCTTGTGTGATCAAAACAGCAGCTGTTGAGCGAGGAGCAGTGCTGCACCTTGGTTGAAAAGCTTGTGAAGAAGTTGATTGAGGCCTTGCACTGGAATTAATTTAGTGCCTTAAGAAGCTCTTTTGGCCGGGCGCGGTGGCTCAAGCCTGTAATCCCAGCACTTTGGGAGGCCGAGACGGGTGGATCACGACGTCAAGAAATCGAGACCATCCTGGTCAACATGGTGAAACCCCGTCTCTACTAAAAATACAAAACATTAGCTGGGCATGGTGGCACGTGCCTGTAATCCCAGCTACTCAGGAGGCTGAGGCAGGAGAATTGCCTGAACCCAGGAGGCGGAGGTTGCGGTGAGCCGAGATCGCGCCATTGCACTCCAGCCTGGGTAACAAGAGCGAAACTCCGTCTCAAAAAAAAAAAAAAAAAAAAAGAAGCTCTTTTGAGCTTCAGATAAAGAAGTAAACTGTTATGAATGAAGATCAACTACTGAAATATTGCTGGAGTCAGTATATCAGCAAAAGGATTTATCAGCATTGCTACAGTTAATAATAATACAAAAAAAATGATGATAAAAAGGGGCTACCATTTGTTGAGTGCTTTCTAGGTGCCAGACGTTTTACCAAGCTCTTCATATGCATTGTCTCTTAATCCTCCCAATGACTCTTGGAGATATATCCCCCCTTCATCTCTGTTTAACAGGATGAAGAAACTGAGGTCAGGATGTTTAAGAAACTTTAATTAGGAAGTGATGGAGAAGGAGTTTGTTCAGACTAAGCAGTCTGACTCCAGAACCCAGTGTTCTCAACTACCATACCTTCTCCCTTAATTAAGGGCAGTAAAAAGAGATTAGGACCAGTTAGTGGTGGCTGATCAAGGTGGCCTTGTATGGTTATATATCCCTTTGTGGTATTTTCCACTACCTTGTCCTTTGCAATTTAAGAAAGTACATAGGAGAACTTTGTGATTTTTGTTGTTGTTGTTGTTAGTTCATCCATGGTTATAATTAAGAGGTTTTTGTGGACGATTCATGCTTATCAAAGTCATTAGAGACTTAATACTATGAATACCAGTTTCTTTCTTTTTTTTTTTTTTTTTTTTTTTTTTTTTTGAGGCAGAGTCTAACTCTGTCGCCTGGACTGGAGTGCAGTGGCACGATCTCAGCTCAGTGTAAGCCTCGACATCCAGGACTCAGGTGATTCTCCCACCTTAGACTCCCGAGTAGCTGGGACTGGACTGCAGGTTACACCACCATTTCTGGCTAATTTTTGTAGTTTTTGTGGAGATTGGGTTTTGCCATTTTGCTTAGGCTGGTCTCAAACTCCTGGCTTAAGTGATCTGCCCACCTTGGCCTCCCAAACTGCTGGGATTACAGGCGTGAGCCACTGTGCCTGACCCTGAGTTTCTTAATTTATAAGGAGAGATATAACTGCAAAGCATAAGAGACACTGAGGTGGCCTGGCCAGAGTGTCTTTTCTTAGCAGGAAAGTCTGGAAAACCATTTTATTTCAGAAGTGGATAGGTGAGTGGAGAGTCTACATAGGAGGCACAGCAGAATAGCTGGATGTGCACATCTTTCCTCTAGGCAAGATGGGCCCACAGAATAGGCCAGGGTGCCCCTTCTGCCTGTCCTTTAGAGAAACACTGACAGATTTTTATCTTTGGCTTATCTTTCTCCAGTCTCCATGTGGACCACCATTTTTCTGTTATGACATTGCCACAGATTGATATAATTCATTAAAGCTCAGTTTATCTCAGATTGTTTTTTTTAGTGTCCGATGAGATTTTGGAGGCCGCCTTCTCTCATGGGCAGCAGGCTTACAAACCATCTCTTCTGGTAGATAACTTTTGCACATAGCTGATTTTATTATTTGATGATAACTTATTAGCTTCAGTTTCAGAGATTACCATTTTATGATCCTGTCCCTGAATCTGTAGCCTGTTTGAAGCTTGAAGTTCCTTCTGCTCTGATTATAATGATCATGTTGCCATCCTTTCCCTGACTTGACTGTTAAATTGCTGCCTCCTTTCTTCGTGTATAAAGTCATGTAAAATTACTTTCCCACATCAAGAACTCCATGAATGGTATAGGTAGGCTCCCTAGAACTCTGGAGGTTTTCCCTGGAGAGCTTACTGATTGCTCTTTGTCTATTGAGGCAGAACCTTAATTTCCTTGTTAAGAGCCTTTTTCCCTCCTCCTTGAATGATTGCAGTAGAAACCGTCTTCAGATAACTGTGTATATAGGCCCAGCGTGGTAGCTCAACGCCTGTAATCCCAGCTCTTTGCAATGCCAAGGCAGGAGGATCATTTGAGGTCAGGAGTTTGTAACCAGCTTGACCAATATGCTAAAAACCCATCTCTATTAAAAATAGTAAAAATTAGCTGGGCGTGGTGGTGAACACCTGTACTCTCAGCTATTTGGGAGGCTAAGGCAGGAGAATCACTTGAACCTGGGAAACAGAGGTTGCAGTGAGCCAAGATCATGCCACTACACTCCAGCCTGGGCGACAGAGTGAGACTCCATCTCAAAAAAAAAAAGAAGCATGCTTGTCCCTTCCCTGTCTCCAACTCTGGCTTTCTCTGTTAATGGCTGATATTTTGTGAAATGGTTTAAATGTTGCTGCCTGATTTATATTTAGGGGTTGTCTAACTACGACTGTGAGCAGATTTAAATCTGGCCCATTGCTTGTTTTTGTGTGGAATGGGTTTTACGTTTTTAAGTGGTTGTAAATAATTAATACTGTTTCATGACAATGAAATTAAAATTTCAGTGTTCATAAACACTTATTGGTATACAGTCATACTCATTCATTAGGTATTATCCATGGCCACTTTTGCACTAAAACAGCAAAGTTGAGTAGTGGCAGAAACCGTATGTCCTGCAAACCCTAAAATATTTTCTTTCTGGCCTCTTATAGGAAAAGTGAGCTGACTGGGTCGTGTTCTTATGTCTGTGTGCCATGGTCATGTTATTTACAGGACCTTTGAAAATGATTTCTATTTGCTGGAATAGTAATACAGTCCTGAAGATGTTGGGCCGGCTTTTTTTTCCCCTCCAGATGTTTGTAAAATGCCAAGTTTCATTAGTTGCACAGCTTTTGAAAGACATTTAATAAAATTCTCCTGATACATGATACTTCTCAGCATTGCTCAAATGGATTTTAAAACATTTCCAACATTTCAGTGAAAGAATGTAGGGTCTGAAAGCAGGCTTTCTTATCTTAGAAATCAGAACTTCTGAATTCCAGCCAAAAACACCCCATTTTCCTTTTCTGAACTTTCTTTAATTATATATTCAATATTGTATGTATCTATGTATAAATCTTAGGTTGGATGTTTGAAATTTTAAGTCTAAGGTCTTTGAGTTATATTCCCTCCTTCCTCTCCCCCACCATATGGCAGAAACCATATGGCCTGCAAGCCCTAAAATATTTTCTATAAAATATTTTCTCTTTCTTTCTCCTTCCTTTATTCCCTCCTTTCTTCTAGTGTTTAGACAAAGAATTATATAATCTGAAAAAGAAAAGTATGACTATTGAGTTTATCTGATGTTCTTTATCTCTCCTTGTTTGACTTCTGGTAAAAAACATCCTTTAGGCCGGGCGCGGTGGCTCAAGCCTGTAATCCCAGCACTGTGGGAGGCCGAGGCGGGTGGATCACGAGGTCAAGAGATCGAGACCATCCTGGTCAACATGGTGAAACCCCGTCTCTACTAAAAAATACAAAAAATTAGCTGGGCATGGTGGTGCGTGCCTGTAGTCCCGGCTACTCGGGAAGCTGAGGCAGGAGAATTGCCTGAACCCGGGAGGCGGAGGTTGCGATGAGCCGAGATCGTGCCATTGCACTCCAGCCTGGGTAACAAGAGCGAAACTCCGTCTCAAAAAAAAAAAAAAAAAAAAAAAAAAAAAATCCTTTAGACATTTTAATGTTGAATTAGTCTCCTTTGAAACAGTATCCAAAATAATGATTACCTTTGAAAATATCAGATATTTCTAGGACCAATGTTATATTTTGGTTGCTTTGAATAGAATGAGCCAGAGGTCAGTATATCATTCAGATTTAGTCAGACCAGGGAGAACAAAAGATTCTCTGATCTCATCTAAGAATGGAAGAAAAGGCATTTTTGCCCTCATGAAAATTGAATAGGTGGGTGGGGGGTGAATGGAGGGAGCAAGTTGACTCACTCCAGTTCCCATCAGCTATTTGACTGTTTAGACTTGTATTTAAAATTCTGTCTCCTGTTTTTAAAATTTTCCCTAATTATATCTCTTGCATGCTCTTTATCTTAATCTTGGTTTAGATCATTTTTTTTCCTGCCCACTTAATTTTCCAGCCTCCCACGAAGCTGACAAAATAGAGAGATCATGTTTCAATTCTTGGAATCACTTTGTTACATATCCAGCAGTAATCCTAAGAACTTTTTCTGGAATTTTGGATTTTCAACATTGGTGGTTTTTAAATTTAATTTCAGCTCTCATTGGTATATGGTAGTAATTTCTTTCTTTTTTCTTTTTTTTTTTTTTTTTTTTTGAGACAGAGTCTTCTTCTGTGGCCCAGGCTGGAGGGCAGTGGCACAATCTTGGCTCACTGCAACCTCCGTCTCCTGGGTTCAAGCGATTATCCTGCCTCAGCCTCCCAAGCAGTTGGGATTATAGGCACCCACCACCATGCCCGGCTAATTTTTGTATTTTTAGTAGAGGTGGGGTTTCACTATGTTGGCCAGGCTGGTCTCGAACTCCTGACCCCATGATCCGCCTGCCTCAGCCTTCCAAAGTGCTGGGATTACAGGTGTGAGCTACCTTGCCTGGCTACTATGGTAGTAATTTCTAAATAGCTTTTTAACCCTCCTCCCCTTGCATTCACATCGTTTTCCTTGCTCCCATCATTTTGGATCTCAGAATTAATACAGAGTAAGATAAACAAATAGGGAAAACATCATTATATAATAAAAACAGGATCATTTTGGAAATGCTGCTGGTGTTTACTAAATTATACCTTATTCTCTGTACTTGGAATTAAAGTTTTTAATGTGATAAATAGGCTTTAAGAAATCTCCTGAGATTGTTGAATATGGAAAAACTGTATTCATCCCTTAACTTGGTTGATTATAAATTAGCATGATTACTTGAGGTAAGGCTGCAGTATAATACCACTTTCAAGATGCTACACATCCTTTATACCTATTATTTTCACAGAACTGGAAATACAGAGATTTTTGTTTGTTTGTTTTTGAGACGGAGTCTCACTCTGTCACCCAGGCTGGTGTGCAGTGGGGGGATCTCAGCTAACTACAACCTCCGCCTCCTGGATTCAAGCAATTCTCCTGCCTCAGCCTCCCGAGTAGCTGGGATTACAGGTCCGCACAACCACACGCAGCTAATTTTTGTATTTTTAGTAGAGATGGGGTTTTGCCATGTTGGCCAAACTGGTCTCGAACTCCTGACCTCAGGTGATCCACCCGCCTCGGCCTCCCAAAGTGCTTGGATTACAGGTGTGAGCCACCATGCTGGGCCTTATCCAGAGATTTTAACACAGATAGCCTTTGGTCATTTCCACTTGAAGAAATTTATCCTATAGAGATACTTGTATGAGTATATAAAATATAGATAGGGCTGGACGTGTTGGCTCATGCCTGTAATCCCAGCACTTTGGGAGGCTTAGGTGGGTGGATCACTTGAAGTCAGGAGTTCAAGACTGTCCTGGCCAACATGGTGAAACCTGCCCTCTACTAAAAATATAAAAATTAGCTGGTTGTGGTGGTGGGCACCTGTAGTCCCAGCTACTCTGGAGGCTGAGGCAAGAGAATCATTTGAACCTGGGAGGCAGAAGTTGCAGTGAGCGGAGATCACGCCATTACACTCCAGCCTGGGTGACAGAGCTAGACAACAACAACAAGAATTAATAACAAAATAAAATATAGATAGATGTATATGTATATATTTGAGGAAGGGAGGGGTGGTCACTGCAGTGACTTATAAATTGCAATAAAAAATGCACAACCTAAATGTCCGCAAATAAGGTAGAACTTCCCAGCCTTTAAAAACAAAGAAGTATATTAATTAACATGGAGATATATCCATGGTTCCAGAGAGGTTTTTCAAACAACTTGTAAGCATCCTCTGTCTCCTTCTAGCACCACCAAATTCTCAAGCCCATCTGAGAATCACTGTGCATAAGAGAGTTACTACTCATGTGAGTGTACTGTGGATTTAAGTAATTGGAAGGGGCTGAGTGCGGTGTCTCATGCCCATAATCCCAGCACTTTGGGAGGCTGAGGCAGGGGGATCATGAGGTCAGGAAATCGAGACCATCCTGGCCAACCTGGTGAAACCTCGTGTCTACTAAAAATCCAAAAATTAGCCAGGCATGGCGCCTGGCGCCTGTAGTCTCAGCTACTTGGGAGGCTAAGGCAGGAGAATCTAGGAGGTGGAGGTTGCAGTGAGCCGAGATCGAGCCACTGCACTTCAGCCTGGGTGATAGAGCGAGACTCCGTCTCAAAAATAATAATAATTAATGTGAAGGAAAACAAGATAATGAACCAGTGGAGCTGGAGCTTCTGGTCTCAGCAAACCTTCCTGGTTCCAAGGCATCCCGAGTCCCAACATCAAGTTGAAGCTTTTGTCCCCTCACCTTTTAAGTACAGAATCTCTGAATATCAAACCACAAAAACTGAATCCTAATAAAGTAGCAGAGGTTAAGTTGAGATAACTAGGGAAGAATAAGAAAAAGGACAATTCCAAGAAACCTCAGACTGCTTCTAGTAAACCCAAAAGGGGGTTACAAAAGGACGGAGGCTTTGGCAGTTAAGAGAGGATTTAGCTCTAGCAAGGAAAGCTTCTGAAGATGGAGGGCACTTCTGAAGAAGACAGTCATCCTGTTTTGTTTCTGTAATCTTGGATTTCGACTGCTCTCAGCCTTTGCTGCCATGAGTGATCATAACTAACCTGAAGTTTTTAAATTGTTAGAAGGAACTTAGAGATAATCTAGCCGTATCTATTTTATGAAAAGAAGACTTAGGGCACATAGCTCTTAATTAGAGAGTGGGATAGAACCCTTGCCTCTAGGTAGGGTTCCCCTCCATCCTGTAACTGTGGTTAAGTTGTAAAACTGGAGATGTAATAGGTGGAGATTTTATTTTACAGAAGGAAAAGGAGTTTGACGAATGTTTTCCTCCTTTCTAGAGGTTATTTGCTCTATCCAGGGATATTGAGATAGTTGTACAAAGTGAGTAACAAAGGGTAATTTGTCTTCCATCTGCATACTCACTGGGCTATATTGTTGGTGTTCCTAGAGCAATGACCTGTAGAATTTAGTGTCTTGTGGGGTGGGATATGATGGAAAGGATGCCTTGAAGCCAGAGAAATTGAGATTGTTGATGTTGTTTCAAGCAGCATTCCTGCACTTTGACTGTCTTGGTATGGTGAAGGCCATAAATAAATCATGTGCCTGTGTTCCTCTTTTCTCCTCAGTATTAATATCATATGGAGTCTGAGGGTTTGGATATGGACCTGGCTGTTTACAGAACTTAGAATGCTGTGTGCACATAATTCATCCATTTATTTATTCCGTAGATGTTTAACTCCCCAGTATGTATGAGGCTCCGTTTTATGTGCTGGGGATGTGGAACTTGAAACCAACAAAAGTCCTGGCCATCTTGGCCTTTACACCCTGGCAGAAAGAAACAAACTAAACAAGTAAATAGCATGGATAGAATATGAGATAGTGATACGGCTGGAAAGCAGGTTAGGGAATCTGAGGGTAGGGTTGGAGGGTTACAGTGTTAGATAGACATAGGTCAGAGCAAGCCTCAGTAGAAGGTGACATTTGAGCAACAACCTGAAGGAGATGAGAGACGGAGCCATTGTTTCTGGTTGAGGTAGTGAAGGGCAGGACCCCGGTCTGTGATGCAGGAGAATGCCTATTGTGTGTGTAAGGGCAGGGGAGTAGAGGGGACTGTGGGGGGAGGCAGTATGACTGAAGTAAATGGGGATCAGTCATGGATGATAAGATCCGAGAGACAGTAGAGTCCATGCAGCCCATTGCAAGGACTTTGGCTTTTATCTGATTGAACTGGTGCCACTGAAGGACTTTGAGCAGAGGAGTGACATGATCTGACTTAGGTTTTCCAATTAATTTTTCCAAATTGGCTTTTCCAAAAGATTGTACTAGTTTATATTTCTATCAACAGATCAGGAGATTATAGAGAGTTCTTTTGCACCATCACAACAACAGAGAATTTTTACCCATTTGATAGGTGAAAAATAATATTAATTTCCATTTTTTTTTTTTTTTTATGAGACAAGTTCTTGCTCTGTCACCCAATGGCATGATCATACCTCATTATAGCCTTGATATCCTAGGCTAAAACCATCCTCCAGCTTCAACCTCCTGAATAGCTGGGACTACGGTCACCTGCCACTGTGTCTTAAGTTTTTGATTTTTGGTAGACAAGGTCTCACTTTTTTACCCAAGCTGGTCTCAAGCTCCAGAGCTTAAGCGATCATCCTGCCTCAGCCTCCCAAAGTGCTGGAATTATAGGCATGAGCCACCTCGATTGGCTGCATTTGTTTATTTATTTATTTATTTTTTTGAAACGGAGTCTGTCTGTCACCCAGGCTGGAGTGCAATGGCACGGTCTCGGCTCACTGCAACCTCTGCCTCCCAGGTTCAAATGATTCTCCTGCCTCAGCCTCCCGAGTAGCTGGGACTACAGGCGCGTGCCACCACACCCAGCTTTTTTTTTTTTTTTTTCAGTAGAAATGGGGGTTTCACTATGTTAGCCAGGCTGGTCTTGAACTCCTGACCTTGTGATCTGCCCTCCTTGGCCTCCCAAAGTACTGGGATTACAGGTGTGAGCCACCACACCAGTCCTGTTTAATTTTTTTTTTTTTTTTTTTTTTTGAAGGTTTCGCCCTGTTGCCAGGTGCCAGGCTGGAGTGCAGTGGCTCGATCTTGGCTCACCGCAACCACTGCCTCCTGGATTCAAGCAATTCTCCTGCCTCAGCCTCCTGAGTAGCCGGGACTAAAGGTGTGTTCCACCATGCTCAGCTAATTTTTATGTTTTAGTAGAGATGGGGTTTCACCATGTTGGTCAGGATGGTCTCGATCTCTTGACCTCATAATCCTTCTGCCTCCGCCTCCCAACGTGCTGGGATTACAGGCATGAGCCACTATGCCCCGCCCAGCCTGTTTTTTTTTTTTTTTTTT
>NW_022437029.1:575755-582510 GCF_009761245.1 Sapajus apella | reverse complement strand
TTTTTTGAGACGGAGTTTCACTCATGTTACCCAAGCTGGAGTGCAATGGCGTGATCTCTGCTCACCGCAACCTCCACCTCCTGGGTTCAGGCAATTCTCCTGCCTCAGCCTCCTGAGTAGCTGGGATTACAGGCACGCACCACCATGCCCAGCTAATTTTTTGTATTTTTAGTAGAGACGGGGTTTCACCATGTTGACCAGGATGGTCTCGATCTCTTGACCTCGTGATCCACCTGCCTCGGCCTCCCAAAGTGCTGGGATTACAGGCTTGAGCCACCGCGCCCGGCCCCCAGCCTGTTTAATTTTGAGGTAGAATTGACTTGTCTTCTTTTGTGACCTGCCGTTTTGTGTTCTTTGCCCTTTGAGTATTTCAGCTTTTTCTTACTAATTTTCTAGAGCCTCTTTCTATTTTAATGAAATGGCAGTCATTTTCCTATTGTGTTTTGACTTTATTTATACTTTTTTTTACCTTTTCTGAAGTTTGATTTTTTTTTTTTTTTTAAGAGACATGTTACCTAAGCTGGACTTGAACTTCTGGGCTCCTCCTGCCTCAGCCTCCCAAGTATCTGGGACTACAGGCACGTGCTACCACGCCTGGCTTAAAGTTTGAAATTTTAATGTATTTGCATTTCTCTGTCTTCCTTTTATGTCTTCTTTTTTTTCATGTGAAATTTATTTTGATTTAAAGAGTGATATGTAGGGATCAGATTTTCTTTTTCCAATTGGCCAGTGGTTGTCTTACCCTAAATTTAGGGACCTTATCCCAACTGATTTGAAATGCTACCTTAATTCCATCCCAGGATCTCATTTGGGTGTAGCACCCACATAATTTTTTTTTTTTGAGACAAGGTCTCACTCTGTCACCGAAGCTGGAGTGCAGTGGTATGATCACACAGCCCCAACCTCCTGGGCTTAAGCAATTCTTCCACCTCAGCTTCCCTAGTAGCTGGGGCTATAGGCATGCACTACCATGCCCAGCTAATTTTTATATGTTTTGTAGAGACGGGGTTTTGCCATTTGTCCAGACTGGTCTTCGAACTCCTGGACTCAAGCAATCCACCCCACTCAGCCTCCCAGAATGCTGGGATTACAGGTATGAGCCACTGCGCCTGGCCATCATCAGCTTTTTTTTAATGGCAGGGAGAACAGGTAAACAAACATTAATTGAGCATCTTCAATTGCCTTTCTTTTGGAATCTTTAGGAAGTTTACTAGCCAGAGTTAGAGCATCTGAGTAATTAAGATTGCTGGGAGTAGGGTGAAGGGGGACAACAGTAAGCTCCATATCAGTATACTGAGTGTGATGAGGTGGAGATGAGAACAGTAGAATAGATGTCTGCCAGGCACAAAGCCTCAATAAGTAATAGGTAAGCAGTAAGCAATAAGGTAGATGTGTGAATGCCAGTGTCATATGCTGGGATGATAATATATTCGCTTATGTGGAACAGGCCTCTCAAAAATAAATTTGCTAATTGTGTGATATATAGAAAAAATACAAAAAATATATATGGAGAAGAGATTAGTGTGGGGTGGAATATTGAGGGGAAGAATAGCCTCTTTACTGGTTATATTTCTGCTATATTTTTGTTCTTAAGCCTATTTTAAATAGACCTCTTACCTTAGTCTGAGATTTTAGTACATTAAAATGCTTGCTGATCCTGTCTGCCTTTTTGTGTGAAATATAAAACTTAATAAAATTCAAATATGTCTGTTCAGTGGTGTTCTGCTTTTGTTTACAATTGGTATTATTTTAGCTACTAAGTAAATAATTAGCTTTGCTAGGCTAAAAGACTTTATTCATGACTCATCTTGTACTGTGTATATTACTCTGTGTGTGTGTGTGTGTGTGTGTGTGTGTGTGTGTGTACAAATGTGTGCTGCAGTGATTTAATTTGATAGGATTGGGACCAGAATCTAGGTCTTGTGTTTTAGCTCAGTGGTCTTAGACTAAACTCCTTGGTTTTACTCTTCCATAGTGGAGACATAAAACATGGCATAATCTTCTTTATATGGTATACATTACATGGGGAGCGTCCCCAGGGTTTGACTATAATTCCTCAGAGTTTCCCTTATAGGACTGGCTGGACAGTGGCCCAGAACAAGCTATTCAACAAGATCCTCAAAGCCCTGCAGTCTGACCGGCTTGCCCGCTTGGCCAATGAAGGGGTAAGACACCAGAAATCTGCCCCCAGTGGGCTCTTCGTAGTTCAGGCCTCACTGGCTGACTGACTTGTCCCCCTCTCTTGCTAATCAGGTAGTCCTCATGTTTTATCACTTCCACTTAAATCCTCCAGGCTTGTAATGAGCCAGTGCTGCGCCGCGTTGCTGTGGACAAGTGTGCAAGGAGAGTGCGGCAGGCTCTGGCAAGTGTGAGCTGGGACACCAAGCTGATCCAGTGGCTGCACACCACCCTTGTGGAGACCTTGAGTCTGCCCATGCTGGCAGCCTACCTGGATGCTTTGCAGACACTGAAGGGGAAGGTAAGGCTGTGATTGGTGTCTGTCCTGTCCTGGGGATAGCTAGCCTCTCCTGTGGGTTCAGGATGTGGGATTGGGCAAGGTAATTATCATGGTTGGTCTGGAGGGCATGGCCAAAGCTATGGATTTGGTATTAAAATTGGGAGTTAGGGTATTATTTCACATTTGTGTCTGGTGTAAACGTTTTTAACCCTGCTGGCTCCAGGATGAGGTGTGGGGTCTGAAAACCAGAGTATACATTTAGCTTTCGTAGCCTTGCAAGCTTGTGGTTTGAGTCATGGCTGAGTTGAATTATCACGAAGGAGATGAAGGGTTTACCAGGGAGGAATTTGTTGAGAAAGGTGACAGAAACAGACCCTTGGTGCTCGGAGCATTGGGAGATTGCAGAGCAGGAATGTGCTATGATCCCTTTGACTTTGCTCGCCAGGGCATGAGCCTTTAGTAACAACACTTAGACTTTTATAATTCAGTACAAACCTTCCCTGCTTTCTTACTTAGTATTGCACAAAAAGTTAAAACTTTTTCTTGGTGATACCAGTGATTGCATCAGGCTACCCTCAATGTGGTAGAATGCAGATAACTGGAGACAGATTGCTTGGCTAATCTCAGCTTTGTCAGTGATTAGCTGTATAATCTTGGATAGGTGTATCGTCTCTAAAATGTGGCTGATAATTAATACCTATCTAGGATTTTTGTGAAAATTAGTTAATTCAGGTAGGGTGCTTAATACAAAACTGGGCACATAGTAAGCAGTGAGCTCACAGTAACTTTTTTTTTTTTTTTTGGAGGCAGTCTCTCTCTGTCCCTCAGGCTGGATTGCAGTGGTACGATCTTGGCTCACTGCAGCCTCTGCCTCCTGAGTTCAAGCAATTCTCATGCCTCAGCCTCCCAAGTAGCTGGGATTACAGGCGCACGCCAACACGCCTGGATAATTTTTGTATTTTTAGTAGAGACGAGGTTTCACCATGTTGGTTAGGCTGGTCTTGAATGCCTGACCTAGTGATCCGCCAACCTCGGCCTCCCAAAGTACTGGGATTACAGGCTTGAGGCACCACACCCTGCCAGCCCACAGTAACTCTTAACAGTTTTTTAAGTAGTACCCTCATAGGTTCTTGAAATATCTGGGGTGTTTTGCTCCAATTCAAAATGGTCTCAGGGCTGGGCGTGGTGGCTTATGCCTGTTATCCTAGCATTTTGGGAGGCTGACACAGGAGCATCGCTTTAGCTCAGGAGTTTGAGACCAGCCTAAGCAACATAGCAAGATGTTGTCTTTACTAAAAATAAAAAAATTAGCCACCCACGGTGGCACACGTCTGTCGTCCCAGCTACTTAGGAGGCTGGTGAGAGGAGGCTGCAGTGAGTTTGATTCCACCGCTGCACTCCAGCCTGGGTGACACAGGGAGACCCTGTCTCTAAGAGAGAAAGAGAGCTAGAGAAGGAAAAGAGAAGAGAAAGAAAGAATTGAATCAATCCAAGTTGTCTGAGGCCTTTTTTTTCCTTTGGAGATAGGGTCTTCCTCTCTCACTCAGGCTGGGGTGCAGTGGCTCTATCGCAGCTCACAGCTCACTGTAACTTCAAACTCCTGGGCCCAACTGATCCGCCTGTCTCAGCCTCCCAAGTTGTGGGACTAGAGGGGTGTGCCACCACCACATCCAACTAAATTTTTAATTTTTTTTTTGTAAGGATAGGGTCTTGCTATATAAGCTAGTTTTGAATTCCTGGCCTCAAGCAATCCTCCCACCTTGGCCTCCCAAATTGCTGGCATGAGCCTGATTCAGTTCTTGACTTTTTTAAAAAAAGATAGTTTTACTTTCTGCTTTATAGGAAGCTGGCTCATCTTGCTGCTGTAAGTTGCCTGGCCTACATGTGCCCTTAGCCACATCCCCAAAACTTGCAGACTCATGTTTCTAATCTATTTTTAAGTTAAAGGGTGCCAAGTTTGTTAGACGACTGGTTTAGTGCTGAAATAAAACTCAGGACTAGATACATTAATGATATTAATGGTAGGAAATTTGACGTTAGTTTTTTCGTTTAACTAATACTTATTTTGGGCCCTATGTGTGCCAGGCACTGGGGTGAGCAAAACAAAACTGCTCTCTTCTCTGACGGAGCATGTTTTCTAGTGAAGAAAAAGACAAATGAAAAGGGAGTTCCAGACTTTTTCCCATACTGCTCCCCTGTAATAGAAACCCTGGACCCAGGAGGTGAGTGGTGGGCAGGTAGAGTGTGGGACCCATGCCCGATCCTGGCAGACAGAAAGTGGTGGCCCAGGAGTATTGTTGGCATCTTCACATATTCTCCTCAGCATTCTACCTATGGTTAAAGTGTAACATTGGTGAATACACTCTAGGAGGTGAGTGTTGGTAATAATGCCCAGGATCCCAGTTCTCTGGTGACCCTGCCTCATTCATCATGGCTAGCATAATTTCCCTTTAAGGAGGAATTTGTACTGCTGCCCTATTGAAGTTATTGACTGGGCATATCCTATGGGAATATCAGATACGAGCATGACAGACCACTGGGGGGACTCTATAGTATGCATAGTTGGGTGCTTTCCTCCCATGCTAGGGTGTGGGTTGGCTGGAATAGTGGAAGGCTCACTGGTACACCGGTCAGCAAGGGTCTTAGACTGGAGGCAATGTCCGCTTTTGGCTGTGCTCTCTGCAGTAATTACTATACCATCAAACTCTTACTTTCCCATGACTACTTAAATTCACACCGATACTTTGGTTGTTTCCCAGAGGATATAAATGATTATAGGATCATTTTGCTTTTAAAGTGCCTGCTGGGTGTTAAAGCGCAGGTGGATGGGATCATGCTTTTTATCCAGCTACTTTCACCATTAGATCCATTATGATAAAGAAGGCAGAGAAGGTACAGACCTGAGCCTTTTAGTTGGCTGTTGAGAGTGAATGCAATGCTGAAAAGGCCAGGGAAGCTTGGTCTTCCCAGCGCCAAGTGGAAAAGTCAGTTATTGTTTATCCTTTGTTGACAGGAAGCAAGTTTTAAGGCTTTTTGTTTTCATAGCTGTACTCTACTGCTAGATAGAGCTTTAACCCAGGGTCAGATCCTTGGCTTCAAGGTGTTGAGTGGCTCACAGTTCTAGAGTAAGTTACAAAGAACATGAAGATCCTTTGTGGTTTGGTCTTATCCTTTCCTACTGGCTTTACATCCTCCTCATTCCTTACTTGAATCCTTGACTTCAGTCCACCTGTTCCTGGAATAAGCTCTGTGAGTTTTTGCCCCTTGCTGCTGGTGTCTCTGATTGGAAGGCTTTTCTTTCGTCTTTTGTTGGAATCCTGCCTGTTCCAAAGATCTTGTCTCATTTCACATGTTGTATCTTTAGATGGAAATTGCCTCTTAACTTCTCCTCCATTGGGTGGTTTGAATCATAGCAGTTTGGGATTCTGTTTCTTTCATGGCAGTTATCAGTCTTTCCCTGTCCCCATCCCCCACCATTGTTTGTGTTTGTCTTCATTACCTCTTGTAGGTGAAATTCCTGTGCAGTACTAGCCTGGTGCCTTGTAAAAGCAGTTGTTGCACGAATATTTGTTTCCTGAGTTAAACTGAGAAAGTCTAATTGTTGTATTCCTCTAATTTATCATGCAGAAATCCTTTTAGTGTCTCTGTTTTTAAATTAAGAGCCACTTATCTTCTGCTATTTTTGGAGTTTTACAACTTGCATCAAACTGTAGTACTTTTTATTTTCCAATTTTTCAAAACTTTTTTGTTTTTCTGAAAACTACCTCTAATATTTAAACATTTTTCCTTTCCCCTAGGTCATTTTGACCTTTTGTGGGTAGCATGGAATTCGCAGATATTTCTTCTCAGTGTAAGCATCAACATATCTGAAACCTATATTTGCATATCTGTAACATCACATTTCTGGTAGATAGTAAACAGAACATGAGATAAAGTACACTGTACATAGTATAGCAGAATATATTTTTTTGGACATAATAACAGATTTCTTTAGTACACCACGGCTTGAAGGCAGTACTCTAGAAGAAAATGAAGATTTTAAAAAATGATAAAATCAGCCGATACTCATTGAGGAAATTTAGGGAACACAGAAATCTGTAAAGGAAAAGTCACCCATAACTCCATAGAGATCATTATTAACATTTTGGCATATTTTCTCTTGCTTTTTTTTTTTTTTTTTTTTTTTTTTTTTTTTGGGGCTGTTCCTCTTTTTGCGCCCGCGGGGGGGGGGTGGCACGATCTTGGTCCACTGCCGCCCCTGCCTCCTGGGGTTGCGGATTTTTTTTTCCTCTCCCTC
>NW_022437029.1:513113-575655 GCF_009761245.1 Sapajus apella | reverse complement strand
TTTTTTTTTTTTTTTTTTTTTTTTTTTTTTTTTTTTTTTCTTTGAGAGAGTCTCCCTCTGTTGCGCAGGCTGGAGTGCAGTGGCACGATCTTGGCTCACTGCAGCCCCTGCCTCCTGGGTTCAAGTGATTCTCTTGCCTCAGCCTCCCGAGTAGCTGGTACTACAGGCGTGCAGCGTATTTTCTTATTTTTTTTCTGAGTAGAGGTGATTTTTTTCTTTTTTTTGAGATGAAGTTTCCTCCTGTCATCCAGGCTGGAATTGCAGTGGCGTCATCTTGGCTCACCACAGCCTCCACCTCCTGAGTTCAAGCGGTTGTTGTGCCTCAGCTTCCCAAGTAGCTGGAATTACAGGTGTGCGTTACCACACCTGGCTAATTTTTGTATTTTTAGTGGAGACAGGGTTTCACATGTTGGCCAGGCTTGTCTTGAATTCCTGACCTCAAGTGATCTGCCCACCTCGGCTTCTCAAAGTGCTGGAATTACAGGCATGAGCCACCGAGCCCAGCTGTGAGTAGAGATAATTTTTATATTTTCTATTTTACCTGTAACATTTTAGCAAAATTATTTCTGTATGTTATTGTAAATTCTTGTAAATACTTAAGCTGGGTGTGGTGGCTGACACCTGTAATCCCAGCACTTTGGGAGGCTGAGGCTGGTAGATCATTTGAGGTCAGCAGTTCGGGACAAGCCTGACCAATGTGGTAAAACCCCATCTATACTAAAAATGCAAAAAAATTAGCTGGGTCTGGTGGTGCAC
Source organism: Sapajus apella (assembly GCF_009761245.1). Taxonomy (NCBI): domain Eukaryota; kingdom Metazoa; phylum Chordata; class Mammalia; order Primates; family Cebidae; genus Sapajus; species Sapajus apella. The sequence goes on along the minus strand of NW_022437029.1, from coordinate 574,899 downwards.
ACCTGTAATCTCAGCTTCTTGAGAGGCTGAGGAACAAGAATTGCTTGAACCTGGGAGGCAGAGGTTGCAGTGAGCTGAGATCAGGCCACTGCACTCCAGCCTAGGTGACAGAGCGAGACTTTGTCTCAGAAAATAAATGAGTAGGCCGGGCGTGGTGGCTCACGCCTATAATCCCAGCACTTTGGGAGGCCGAGGCGGGTGGATCACAAGGTCAAGAGATCGAGACCATCCTGGTCAACATGGTGAAACCCCGTCTCTACTAAAAATACAAAAATTAGCTGGGCATGGTGGCGCACACCTGTAGTCCCAGCTACTCGGGAGGCTGAGGCAGGAGAATTGATTGAACCCAGGAGGCAGAGGTTGCGGTGAGCTGAGATGGTGCCATTGCACTCCAGCCTGGGTAACAAGAGCGAAACTCCTTCTCAAAAAAAAAAGAAAATAAATAAGTAAATAAAAATAAATAAATTCTTGTAAATATTTGAAAATAATCTTTAATATCCAATTAGGTAGATAGTTGACTTAACTACTCTCTTATATATACATATATATATATTAAATTGCTTTCACAGTTATTATTAACAGTGAATTTGTCTCTGTGCATGACTCTCCCCATTCTTTTGTGTGTGTTTTTGTTTCTGATACGTTTTCTTTGGAAAGGTTCTCAGAAGTAAAAACAGTTGGAAGAGGGATGGGAATACATTTAAGTTGCTTGCTGCATATCCAGACTGCTTTCCAAACAGTTGTACCTATTCACTTTTCATGGTGGGAGCATACTTACCAGCCATTCATTTATATATACTCTTGCTCCTGAGGAGGTTTTCAGAGGCTTGGTTGAAGTCTGTCTGTGGCTCATAGTGGGGCTCTGTTCTCCTGCTTGATTGCTGGTGGTGGAATGTCTCCTGTTTCACACTGGAATCATCTTTGCTCTTTTTTCTTCGTAGATCCCAACCTTGATTGACCGGATGCTTGTGTCATCCAACACGAAGACTGGGGCTGCAGGAGCTGAGGCCTTGTCTCTCCTGCTGAAGAGGCCCTGGGACCCTGCTGTGGGGGTGCTTTCTCATAACAAACCAGTAAGTTGGGTGGCTCAGGACTCAATGGCACATAAAAAATTTAGACTCAAGCCTTAGAACCTTGGCAGGAGGATAAATGGCTTCTTTAACTTTTTTTTTTTTTTTTGAGACAGAATCTCACTCTTGCCCAGGCTGGAGTGCAGTTGTGTGATCTCGGCTCACTGTAACCTCTGCCTCTTGGGTTCAAGCACTTCTACCTCAGCCTCCTGAGTAGCTGAGATTACAGGCATGTGTCACCATGGCTGGCTAATTTTTGTGTTTTTAGTAGAGATGGAATTTCACTATGTCGGCCAGGCTGGTCTCGAACTCCTAACCTTAGGTGATTTCTGTCTGCCTTGGCCTCCCGAAGTGCTGGGATTGCAGGCATGAACCAGCATACCTGGCCAGCATCTTTAACTATTATTAATAATTTGTTTTGTATGGTGCTTAACATAATTTCACAAGCAAAGGAGCATTGGTTGGGATGAGAAAGGTATTGGGATACTTGGAATTTCATGGAAGAGCACTTCTCACTCACTGGTTTTTCGGTGGGATTCTTCTTCAGAGCAAACTCCCTGGCTCCCCGCTGATTCTCATCGCTTCCTCTGGTCCGTCCAGCTCTGTGTTTCCCACTTCGCGCCGCCATCGATTCTGGCAATCTCAGCTCTCCTGCTTAGGCAAGGTATGTGTAGGGGCAAGAGGAACTCCCTCCTGGCCGGGAATATAGTCTTGGAGGACTGAGGAGGAGAATATGTGGGAGGGGATCAAAATGGATAACTTAAATGTGGAGCTTCCCCTAACCCTTCTTTTATGTGGAATTCCGAGGTTGAAACGATTTAGGGTAGGTTAAACAGAATGGAAAGATTTGAAACTGATCTCTGCTGGCGTGGGTGCTAATTCTTTCCTTCAGGTCATCCCTGTAGCCACCCATCTGCTGAACAATGGCAGTGGGGTAGGAGTTCTGCAGTGTCTCGAGCATATGATTGGCGCAGTGAGAAGCAAAGTGCTGGAGGTGAGTGCCCCTATTTCAGTTCATTGTGGCACACCCAGCATTCTGGGCTTGTTCTGCACTCATCTTTGGCCTCCTATCTTACTGTCGTCTTTCTCTTCCTGTGAAGATTCACAGCCATTTCCCACACAAACCCATTATCTTGATTGGCTGGAATACAGGAGCTTTGGTCGCCTGTCATGTAAGTAATTTCTGTCTCATTTGGAGGTTGTCCTGGGATGGAATACTACTGGGACTACTCATGATAGCTACCACTGAGTCCTTTACTGTGTTTCAGGCACTGCGCTAGATACTTTACCTATATAATTGCATTTTAAACTGTAGAAGACAAATGTTGAAAACATTTTTAACTTTATTGAGGAAAATTTTAAGCAGAAACAAAAGCAGGTTTAGTATAATAAACCTCTGGGACCCTTACGCAGCTTTACCAGTGATCAACTCTTGGCTGGGCTTGTTTCATCTTACCCTGCTCATTTTCTTTCTTCCCCAGATTATTTTGAAGAAAATTCCAAATATCATAGCATTTTTACTTATATATATATATTTTAGCATATATCTGTAAAAAAAAATGCATTTTTTTCCTCTAAACATAAGTACTATACCATTCTCCCACATAGAAAAATAACAATAATTGTAGCTGGCAAATATTAATAGCACTGGAATTTGATCCTATGTTTATTTCAGTCCCTTTCTAAGACATCAAGGAATCTTTTAGTATTGTACAAACATTAGTATGTTTTCCAGTTTGTGTAAGTGTCCCTCATGTGTCCATAGCCTCGATTTTGCTTCATGCAGTCCAATCAAGTATGATAGCTGTGAGAAGAAGGTTATCTCCCCATAGTCCCTGCTTCAAGTGGTGAGCCTTAGCAGTTGCTCCAAGAAATCAGTATGTCTGGTAGCTATCCATTAAGTTCAACAGAGAGAAATTTTTTTCACTTAAGGGTTAATGGCAACATTGTGTTCTCCTGACTATACTTACCATTTGTGGGGAAAAATGGAGCAAGAGGGCTCTAGTTGAGGAGGTTGACACGGTAGGAATACTAAACCTTCTATCTAATGGTTCAGCCACCTGCTGGGGTCCTCTTGGGGCCTCGGTTCTCTAGGTAGTGGCTGCTTGTGGAATGACATACCTTGTGTCTTGTGCTCTTACTGCTGCCATTGTGGCAGAAGATGCACCCGGTATTAGGACAAGGAAGGAAGAGGTGAGACTCTCTGGTGGGTCTGGACCACTCCTGGATTCTGGGTAGGCTGAGGTGCCATGAACTCAGTTGACCTTTAGACAAACTGTGCTGCTGTTATTTACAGGTGTCAGTGATGGAGTATGTCACTGCAGTTGTCTGCCTTGGGTTTCCTCTATTTACCGTGGATGGCCCCAGAGGGGTAAGAATGTGGTGAAGCTGAGTGCTGGGTCATTGGCAGTGGGAGTGCATGCCTCGTCCAAGCTGATGCTGAGGTTGACTGAGTTGCATGGCTGATCCTCCTGAGTGGAGTTTCCAGGTCAGTGCTTTGTGAATATGAAGAAGCCAGTTCTAAAACCTGTACCTGTTTTAGGATGTAGATGATCCCCTCTTGGATATGAAGACTCCAGTCCTCTTTGTCATTGGTCAGAATTCCCTTCAGTGTCACCCCGAAGCCATGGAGGACTTTCGGGAGAAGATTCGAGCTGAGAACAGCTTGGTGGTTGTTGGGGGAGCTGATGATAATCTCAGGTGGGTAGACTCTCCCAGAGCTGCAAGAGAGCTGTGTTACAGTGAGAAATGCCTGTAAGCTAGTAATGTAACTATAGACCAATCTGGTTCAGTTAAAAGAGAGCATTAAAAAAAATGTTTTTTAATATTTAAAATTTCAGATTTATAAAAAGTTTCACCACCAGTACAAAAAAATTCCCGTATACCATTCACCTGAATTTATAAATGTTAACCGTCTTACATAGCCAAAGGGTATTTCTCAAAATCAAGAAATTAACATTGACATGATACTATTATCTAATACACAGACTCACATTTCATCAGTTGTTTCCCTAATGTTCTTCTGGTCCAGCATCCAGCCTAGGGTCACACTTGGGTTTAGTTGCCATGTCTCCTTGGTCTCCTTTAATTTGATAGAGTTCCTCCATCTTTGTCTTTCACAACCTTGAACTTTTTTTTGAGATGGAGTCTCTCTGTCACCCAGACTGGAGTGCAGTGGTGCAATCTCAGCACACTGCTACTTCTACCTCCCAGGATCTGGATAGAGTGAATCTATTAAGCTATAAGTCTAGGAATTCTGGAGTGGACTGTCCTGGACACTGTGCTTGGCTTCTTTTTTTTTCCCTTTTTTTTTTTTTTTTTTGGGGTGGAAATTGCTGTTGTTTCCCAGGCTGGAGTGCACTGGTGTGATCTCAGCTCCCTAAATCTTCCATCTCTTAGGTTCAAGTGATTCTCGTGCTTCAGCCTCCTGAGTAGCTGGGATTACAGGCATGGCACCCGCCACCACGCCCAGCTAATTTTCATATTTTTGGTAGAGACAGGGTTTCATGTTGGCTAGGCTGGTCTTGAACTCCTGACCTCAGGTGATCCGCCCACCTCAGCCTTCCAAAGTGCTGAGATCACAGGTGTGAGCCACCATGCCTGGTCAGTTTCTTTACATACGTTATTTTGTTTAATCCCCACAACTGCATGAATGAGATGTTATGTTTCCCCATTTTGCAGATGTGGAAACAGGTTTAGAGAGGTTGCATTACCTGCCTAAGACTTAACGTGGCCCTCCTTCTGGGCCTAGAAAGTAAGCAACTCTGAAAAGAAATACATTCTTGTTTTCATAGGATGCCATGGAATGTTTAAGAAGTAAACATGTCATCCTTTTTGTTTTTTAGAATAAGCAAAGCAAAGAAGAAATCGGAGGGATTGACTCAGAGCATGGTGGACAGATGTATTCAGGTAAATAGTTGTTTTGTGTGCTTTTCTCAGCTAGTCTTGCCTTTTCGTAGCCTTTTAGGTTTGGTCTTTTTGGTAGTGGCCACTTTGGCTCTGAAGGGCTCCACTGGGGCCTCTGGTAGATCTCAGTCATAAGCAAAGAAAAGAAAAATGAGAGTGGTGAACTAATGTAAGCAAAGTATCTGGAGGAAGAGTGTTAGAAAAATGGTGGAGTGTGACCACCCTAGAACTCCTCCTGACAAAGGCACTTGGTGGTCTTCTTGGACCACAGTTGCTCGGAAGCCTGGGATTTGTGCTAGGCTTTGTTTGAGTGGAGAAGGACTGGCACATCCGGATGCCAGAGCTGAGGGAGAATCTATTTTAGTTGGAAACTATATGAGAGGTTCCTGTTCTCCAGATGAGAACTAAAAGGTGTTGGTTGGCTCCTCTCTACACTAGGATGAGATTGTGGACTTTCTGACTGGAGTGCTCACTCGTGCTGAGGGTCACATGGGCTCTGAACCTCGGGATCAGGATGCAGAGAAGAAGAAGAAGCCCCGCGATGTGGCCCGCAGAGACTTGGCCTTTGAAGTCCCTGAGAGAGGCAGTCGACCTGCCTCTCCAGCCACCAAACTGCCTGCCTCACCCTCAGGCTCAGAGGTAGTGTGAGCAGAGAGGGGGCGCTTTTGCTGGGGAATCAGCACCACAGAGTTGTTTCCTTAACTTCCTGGGGATTCCTATGTCTTGTTAGTGCTGTGTGCCTGTGAATTACTACAAGGGGAATTCCAGAGGGACATGCCAACTGATAGTCAGATCCTAATAACATTGGCTCATCTCTTGGCCTTCTCACCTTACTTAGGATCTCTCCAGTGTGTCCAGCAGCCCCACCTCCAGTCCCAAGACCAAAGTGACCACAGTGACCTCTGCCCAGAAATCCAGTCAGATTGGAAGCTCTCAGCTGCTGAAGAGACACGTGCAACGGACAGAAGCTGTGCTGACACACAAACAAGCTCAAGGTATAGGCAACTGGCCAGTTGCCCCTCTTGGGTCTGTCTTCTGTAGTTCATGTCACATGGCAGTTACACAGTATTGATATCTACAGCTTTTTTCAGGGGGATGTGAGAGGTACCCTTTCTGACATTTCTGTGCAGGCAAAATTCAAAATTAATTATTGAAATGAATGCCAACGGCTCTGAATTAGTGGGGCTTTGTGATCACTAGTTATAGCTTTGTCTTGCTGTTCTGGGGAAGCTAGGCTTTATGAACATGTATATTGACCTAAACTTTTTTCTACCTACTAATTGGAGAAGTATGTCTTGTTCCAGGCCTTGCCAGCCACTCTTCTAGTCAGGGCTCTCCAATCATATGTACTGGATGATGGACTTTACTCATCAGATTCTAGGGCAACTCACCTGGCATCATGCCCTTTCTTTCTTTGACCCTTAAAGCGTTAAGATTCCCACTGAGACTTTTAGTGAAGTTTATCAGGGTTCTCTGTAGGTAGGTTTCAGATGAGGCTGGGAAGTATTCATATGGTTGAAAGTAGGAGTTTGGAGAGCTGTGAGTGCAAGGAGCTATAGAAAAGGGAGAGTTCATTGGGTAGGGAAAGAAAAAACAGTGGCTCTGTCCTTCTTCCACTACACTGATCCAGTTGGGTGGCCTTGAGGTAAGGCCTCTTGGGCATTGATGCTTGACGATGTGTCCAGGAGCATGTGTTGCCTGGGCTTCTCAGGAATGGGGGTGCCTGGGAAGAGGCAGCAGCCGGAGCTGGCTGTCTGGCAGACAGATATGGAGGGGATAGGAGGCTCATCTGCTTACTTTCCCTGTGTTTTTTTTAGTGGAACCAAAGGATCAGAACAAGAACCCAGACCTCTTATGAGTTTGCTTGTAAGAGGATGGTACTAACAAGGAGTAGAAGTGTGAGTGGATGGGAGAAGTTGAGAAATGAGGCCAGGCCTCGAGGGTCTGCGCAGATACTCTACCATGGATCTTCTTGAGTGGTGGCCAGAGCCAAGTCCCGTGTGGGCAGTGTGTCCTTAGACTTTTGATGAAGACAGAGCTGGCAGTCTGCTCTGCTTCTGGAGGGGGTGATTAGTTGAGAATCTAAGGAGTTTTGGAGGGCTGATTGGTGAGCTGGGTTTGAAATGGGGACCCAGGGTGTCAAGGGGGGGAGTAGCAGTTTTAGAACCCTGGCTTAACAGAGCTGATGGGCAAACAGGGAATGCTAATAGCGAGTATATATGGAGTCCTTGCTGTGTGCCATGCCCTCTTCATGGCACTCACCTTGCTGTAGTTCGTTGAGTTTCGGCATGGCCCCATGAGGCAGGTGGTACTATTCAGTTTTAGATGCTTTTACAGACCTGCTTCATGGCAGAGTCAGGTTACCATTCAGTAATTTCAGAAGGAGCCCCTATTGGCCATTTTCTACAACCTTTTCATGTTTTTCTTATTCCCTCTCTTTTTCTCCCTTCTCTGGCTGGCTGTGATTCTATAATTCTTTCTGATTCATTCCAGCACAGTTTGCTGCTTTTCTGAAACAAAATATGCTGGTGAGGAAAGCTCTTCCTCCTGGCACCTCCTCCTGTCTCTTTGGTGAGTATTACCCTTTCTCGCCTACTCGTCCACTGCATTCTGCTCCTCACCCCCTTATTTCTTTTCCATCTCTTCCTCTCATATGCCTCAGATTGGTTTCCTCCTGTTCTTTTCTCTCTTTTTCTATCTTTGTATTCTTTTGTTTTGCTGACCAGTTTTGCTTACTCTGTAGGCTTTGCCCTTTTTCCATTCTTCTGTTTGCTTCTCATGGTGTTTTTCTTTTTTGTCTCTCAGTGTGGTTCTTTCTTTCATTGTGGTTTTGGCTCTGCTGCTTTTTTGTATGCCTGTGAGTCTCAGTTTCCTTTTGTGTTTTTCTCCCTGCCTCTTGTCCTGTGTTTATCTGGTGGCTATAAGCCTACCAGCCACATATCAGCACAGAACCTGAAACTACTTTCCTCTCCACCCTCCTTCCTACTCTGATTTTAGCCAGTGCATTTGTCCCCTAAGCAATCCCTCTAGCTGGTTATGCCCTGACTGGCCTCATGCCAGGAGCCCTCCTCCTCCTCGTGTGACTGCTGCCTTCCTCCCCAACCCAGTCTTTGCTTTCCTGTGCTACAAGAGGACCGGGGTGGACTTCTGGGTTTAAAGAGGAGGGAATCTTTGAGGAAGCTTGAAAGATAATCTAAGAGTCCAAAAAACTTAGCTGTTTACATGATGAGCCTGTTTGATTCAGTGGAAGCAGAAGCCCATGTGTGAGCAGATGGCCTTTATCTGTACTAGTACAAATGACTTGGGGACTAGGTTGTGACATGGGCCAATGTTGCCCTGTTACTTGTGGGCAGAAGATGTGAGGCTGCCTGGTTGAGGTGCTCTCTCTCCTAGTAGCTACTCAAAGCCAGTCTGGTGACAGTCCTCTTCATTTCCTCCATTTGGCAAGTGGATCTTCAACCCTGGGCTCTTAGGGCAGGGTGGGACTCTTGAGAGCCTTTTGGAAAACTCTATTTTTTTAGAGAGGACTGGATGACCTGCTCCTCCATGGATTATTGTAAAATGTTTAATGTCCCCAACTGTGTGATGATGTGGGGAGGACTTGAGACAGAAAGATGATCACATTTTTTGGGTCTGGGAAGGACTGTTTACTCATTGTGGTGAGTCCTCTATTTTTGTTGTTGTTGCTATTGGCCTTGGCTGGGCAGGGTCAGGCTGCCTTCTGTCTTTTCATTCCCACCAACTCAGGGCCCCTTCCCTTCCGACTCCAGTGCAGGATGAAGGATGGGAAGGAAACCATCCTCTAAGAAGGGCAAAGTGGGGTGCCCCTTGGGCGGGGCCTGAGTGAAGTGGGCCTGAAGCATGGCCAGACTTTCCTTTGAGAGGTGGCCCTGTACATAGGGTGGTTCTCCTGTGTGTTCTACACATGGCTGTGTTGGTGCTGGTATTGACTGAGTGTCTATTGGGCTTTTTTGGATTGTGGAAGATCTCAACTCAGCTCCATCTCTTAGTTCCCATTTCATCAGAACCAGCGGAGGAAGGAGAGAAAGAGGATCTTAGGGTCCATCTGAAGCGACACCATCCCTCGAGTCCTCTTCCTGGCAGTAAGACCTCCAAGCGACCGAAGATTAAGGTGTCCCTTATCTCCCAAGGAGACACATCTGGAGGGCCTTGTGCTCCTTCCCAAGGAAGTGCTCCAGAAGGTGAGTTTCTCTTGTTACGTTTAATTGAGAACTGACTGAGCTCTCCCAGGTACACAGCGTTTCCCCTTGGTGGCCACTCACCAGCATGTCAGTCAGCCTTGGCTTCATTGTGAGAGATGCCTGAAGCAGAGAAGGGGTAAGGCTGCACATGTGAGTAAAGTGGGCAGTGAGTCCATCTGAATGAGGAGCAGGCAGGCAGACTATGAGAGGAAGCTGTACTATCATTCAAAGCATCCTATATTTTGTTCTTTTGTTTCAATTAAAGATATAGAATATTTAAGGAAGTTTAGAAAATAGAAGGAAAAAATAACCCCAACTCTCCCTACTCTAGCATAGTTAATATTTTTTCATCTTCCAGCTTTTGTCCATAATATCTTGCATTTAGACTAAGTGTGGAACCTGAAACATAGGGGCCAAATAGGACTGACGAGGGGCCTTGGAGTTTTCTGTTTTGCATCTGCAGGTGGGAAGCCCATCACCATGACACTGGGGCAGTCTTCAGCAGGGGCCAAGGAGCTCACAGGACTTCTCACCACAGCCAAGTGAGTGTTGGACCATCTATCTCTATTCCTTTTTTCCCTTAACTCTGTTTCTGGTTCATTTGGTGCTTTGGAAAATGATGGATTCTGGATTCTGTCAGTTTTGGAAATGTGACTTCCTTCTGATTAGGATCTTTGTCTTGTTATTGGGTCAACCCAGAGTTAATTTTTACTTAAAGATTGCAAAGCCTCCCCTGGCTTTTGCTGTAAGTCCTGAGGACTTTTTAGAAGACTAGAGGCCAGGTTCAGAAAATAGGACAAAGAAGCTGAAGGTTCTTGGTTTGTGTCTGCTGCTTAAAGCCGTGCTGGACCCCACTGGACCCTCCCTGTGTTGCTAGGGCTTGCGGCCCTGTGAACTTTGAATAACAGAGCTCCTTCCTTTGTCTCCAGGTCCAGTGCTTCTGAAGGTGGAGTCTCAGCCAGCACAGCCCCTTCAGTGGTCTCCAGCAGCACTGCACCCAGTGCCTTGCACACACTGCAGAGCCGCTTAGTGGCCACCTCTCCTGGCAGCTCCCTCCCAGGTATCTTGTGGCCCAGCATTCTCCCCTTCCAACACAAAATTTTTGGTCTGCTGCTGGCAGGTGGTTCTGGTAAAGCATCCCTGGAGCAAAATCTGCAGGATGGGCCTCTGGGACTCAGGGTGGTTGTAGATTCTTAACGTGAAGCTGGAATTAGCTTGGGCAGAGGGATTCCTTGGCCTTGAATAAATGCAGTGAGTAAATGTCCTGGTCTGCAGGTGAGTAAATGTTCCAGTCTACAGGTGCTGTATTCTGTACTATAAGAAAAAATAGCTGATAGGAGCTATATGTATAGTCAGCCTTCCTTATCCACAGAAGGTTGATTCTAGGACTCTTAGCACTACCAAAATCTATGGCTGCTCAAGTCCTTTTTACTAAATTGTGTCATAGAGTTGGCATTCCATATCCACAGGTTTCTGTCCGTGGTTGTTTGAATTTGTGAATCTGCTGCAAAGCCCACAGATATTGAGGGTTGACTATTGTTTCATTTTGCTGTTGTAAGCACATCTCACTAAATAAAACTGGAAATGGTGCTATACTGGGCATTAGCAAAATGAGACATTTTTCTATCTGTGCTTGTCTCTTGCTTTGTCCTTTTCCCTAACCCTGCTTTGAAAGGCCTTTTGCCTGAGCCCAGCAGGGCCAAGGCATTGCAGAAACCCTTCTGGCCAGGTGCGGTGGCTCACACCTGTAATCCCAGCACTTTGAGAGGCCGAGGGGGGTGGATCACCTGAGATCAGCAGTTCGAGACCAGCCTGGCCAATATGGTGAAACCCTGTCTCTACTAAAATTGCAAAAAACTAGCTGGGCTTGGTGGCGGGCGCCTGTAATCCCAGCGACTTGGGAGTCTGAGGCAGGAGAATCGCTTGAACCCCAGAGGTGGCGGTTGCAGTGAGCCAAGATCGCGCCATTGCACTCCAGCCTGGGCAACAAGAGTGAATCTCTGTCTCAAACAAACAAACAAACAAACAAACCCTTGTCGCTTAAGAGAATCTTCCTTATTACTTTGAAGCTACTTCCTTACTGCATTGATTGCGTGAGGTGAAGTGAAAGTTGGGTATTTAGAATTCTTTTGGCTTAAAAAATTCTTCCCTGGAAAGAAAGGAAGGAACCTGGATTTCTCAAAGTGGTCCAAAATGTATGACTGATGGTTTGCGGCAGGTGCAGAGCAAGTCCAGGGCAGTGTCTGGCATAGTACCTTTCCTGTGTGCCATCCATTGCGTGTGTGCCTGGCTGGGGAGACCTTCTGGCCTTCTTTCTGAGGACAGGAGGGTGTTTGTTCAAGAGCAAGTACCATTGTTGTTTTAGTTGGTGGTGAGGGTGGATGGATGTGGCTGCTCTTAGGATAGTGCAAGTGATTGAGTCTCTACTGATTCCTGCTATGTCCTCTCTTAGGGGCCACATCAGCCAGCAGCCTCCTCCAAGGCCTCAGCTTCAGCTTGCAGGATATCAGCAGCAAGACCTCTGGCCTTCCAGCAAATCCCTCCCCAGGACCAGCCCCACAGGTGCACGTCTGCTATCTGCTGGGCTGGGCAGGTGTAGGGAGGAGGCCTCCTCAGCTTAGTTGGTTTTGGCAGGGAAACTAGGTTTGGAGTCAGTGGGTCTAGGACAAGTAGCTTTCTAGCTACACAGCGGGGAGCTCCCAGAGGTTAAGGTCTATCACTTACTGTGTGACCTTGGGCAAGTTTCTTGACCACTCTGTTTTTGTTTCCTGGTCTATAGTACCTCCCTCATAGAGTTGTTGTAAGAATGAAATAACATATGCAAAATGCCTGGAAGAGTACCTTGCATGTAGTAGGCACTCAATACATGTTAGCCTTTAATAATATGCTGTGGGCCCTCCAAACTCGAATGTTGCTGTTGGGCAGCAGCTTCTGATCACCTGGGCTTGTGTGTCCCACAGGCCACCAGTGTGAAGTTGCCTACCCCCATGCAGAGCCTGGGTGCCATCACCACGGGCACCAGCACCATTGTCCGTACCATTCCTGTGGCCACCACTCTCTCCTCCTTGGGTGCCACTCCTGGTGGGAAGCCCACAGCCATCCACCAGCTGCTGACCAATGGGGGCCTCGCTAAGTTGGCAAGCAGCCTCCCTGGCCTGGCTCAGATCTCTAACCAAGCATCAGGTGAGTCTCTCATGAGAACTGTGGGGACTCCCAGATCTGGGATCTTCCCTCAGGACCTTCCCATCTCATGTGGGCAAGGTATGATGTTGAACCCAGTCCCACAGGGTCCTGGCATTGACCTTCGGATTCATTTGTGTGGACCCATCCTTCAGAGAGGTTGAGAGAACACAGGCTGTTTCCTGTTGCCTTTCAGATTGACTGATAGGGCATAGATGACCCAGCTGGGGAGGAGGCCAAGGGGCTGTGTTATTTGGGGGAGAAACTCTTCAGGAAAGGAAAACCTCAGCAGAAGGTGGAGAGTGTGACTCAAAAATACTGCTTCTCTCTCCTTATCTCAGGCTTGAAGGTCCCCACCACCATCACTCTGACACTTCGTGGCCAGCCCAGCAGGATCACCACGCTGAGCCCCATGGGCTCAGGAGCAGCTCCATCTGAGGAGTCCCCTTCCCAGGTGCTGCCCTCCAGCTCACAGGTGAGTCTGCCAGAAAGGACTGAGGACATGGGCTTCAATACTGGGAAGTTTGGGACCAACTGACTTGCTGATTGAAGGGGCTGCCCATGCACTGGAAAGATGAGGTTCAGATTCAAATCTGGACTCTGGAGTTTGTGGCTTTATAATTTTGAGTGAATCATGGACCTCTTTGAGTCTCCTCTTCTACATCTCCCTGGATATTGTGAAGATTACATATGTTCAAGGGAGTAGCAGTCTTCAAGCTGGCCTTGAACCCTAGGCTTAAGCAATCCTCCTGCCTCAGACCCCAAGTATAATACTCTTTTTTTTTTTTTTTTTTTTTTTTTGAAGGGGTTTTTTTTTTTTCCCCGGGTGGGGGGGAGGGGTACAATCTCGGCCCACTATAATCTCCGCCTCCTGGGTTCACGCAATTCTTCCACCTCAGCCTCCTGAGTAGCTGGGACCACAGGCGCATGCCACCACACCCGGCTAATTTTTTTGTATTTTTAGTAGAGACGGGGTTTCACTGTGTTGGCCAGGATGGTCTCGATCTCTTGACCATGTGATCTGCCCACGTCCGCCTCCCAAAATGCCGGGATTACAGGCATGAGCCACCGTGCCCAGCCGATACTCTTTATTTGACATTGGCTTTCTAGCACTGTGCCTCCCCATATCTTAGCATTTATTGCTGTCTTTTTAGGGCATAGCTAGGTTTTTATAGGTCTTACCCAGGAAGTCATGATTAGTTCTTCGTAGCGGATCTGATTTCCATTGTGACCTTTTCAAGTCAAATGTTTCTAATCTTAAAATGGTGATCTGAGAAGCCACTCAAAGATTAGAAGTTAGGCCCAAAAACAGTTTGAGTCCAGTATTGAGTGTGCTTTCCTTCAGTATCTGCTGTGCAGCTGAGGCCTTCCTTATGTGTCCCTATCCTTTCCATCATGTCAACCTGCTTGGGAACTGGGGTGCAGGTTCCTAAGCCATTCTGAAAGCTCGTCTGTCTCTTCCTCTTTAGGGAAAATACTGCAGCGAGATCAACACGTGACATTCATTGGGGTCATAGCTACCTTTTTTTGCAGAGGGATGTAAATGTTTTTATTTTATTTCATTTTTTAATTATAAAAATGATAATGCTTATTTTAAATAATTCAAACATTCTAGAAATAATTAATTTAGAAAGGGAAAATTTCCCGTGATGCTATTCCCAGAGATGATGTTCACTATTAACAGCTTGATGTGGATCCATTCAGATTTTTTTTTCCTACACAAAGTATGTTATTTTATTTATTTTGTACAAATAGAGGATCACAGAGTATGGACTATTATGTAACTTGCCTTTTTTTTATAAATCATGTTGTGACATATTTCCCTGTCTGTGTCTTTTCAGAGGCTGGCTAGTATTTCTTTTTCTTTTCTTTCTTTCTTTTTTTGAGACTGAGCCTTGGTCTTGTCACCCAGGCTGGAGTACAGTGGCAGGATCTCAGCTCACTGCAACCTCTGCCTCCTGGGTTCAAGCAATTCTCCTGCCTGAGCCTCCTAATTAGTTGGGATTACAGGTGTGCACCAACACACCCAGCTAATTTTTTCGTATTTTTAGTGGAGATGAGGTTTCACCATGTTGGCCAGGCGGGTCTCAAATGCCCGAGCTTGTGATCTGCCCACCTCAGCCTCCCAAAGTGCTGGGATTACAAGCTTGAGCCACCATGAGAGGCTGGCTAGTATTTCACTGGGTAGATGGATGAAGGTGTATTTCACCACCTCCTGTTAGGTAGATAATTGGGTTCTATCTTGGTTTTTGATATTTTTAAAAGTGCTGTGATGAACACTCTTGCTCATTATTCTTGTGTACCTCTGGGAGCATTTCTTTAGCCTAGAGGATAAGTAGAGGATGCGTACTTTTATTAACTGGGCAGCTGCTCGCTAACTGCCCTTCAAAAAGTTTTGCTACTTTACAGTTCTACCCATGGTGATGAAAATATCTGTTTTATACGCTTTTATCTGTTGTGGAAATCAATATTTTTAACTTCATTAATCTGGGTGAAAAATGAAATGGTTTTAATGTGCATTTTCCAGATTACTTATGAAGTTGTATGTCTTTTATGTTTGTCTTACTCTTTATTTGTGGCTTTATATATTCAGATGTTAATTTTTTATTTGTTATAAAAGTTGCATATATGTTGTTCCTGTTAGTGGCCCATTTTTTTTTTCTTTCTATTGAAGCATTGAATGTCTTTTAACTTTTATTTCTGGATCATAGAGCCATTTAAATTTCTCATATAGTAAAATCTTTGAATATTTTCCTTTATAGCTACAAAGTTTTGTGCCTTAAGAAAGCTAGCCCTATCACAAAAATATAAAAGTAATCCTTTTTCTTTTTAAGATTTTAATTGTGGTAAAGCATGTGTAACATACAATTTACTATTTTAGCCATGTTTCAAGCATACATTTCAGTAGCATTGAGCACATTCACATTGTGGTACAGCTATCACCACCATCCATCTCCAGAACTTTTCTGTCATCCCATACTAAAACTGTCTCTCTGTGTTTTCTTACAATGCTTTTGTTTGTTTCCTTTAATTCCTTATAGTTCACTTGGAGTTCACTTTTATATGTTAAGTGAGGTAAGGATGAGTCCATTCATCATTCCTCCACTCATCTAAAATCCACTGCTCTCACATTCTAAAGTACTGAACACACATGGGCCTGTTCTGTAGTTTTGTTTCTTTTGAGACAGTCTCACTGTGTCACTCAGGCTGGAGTGCAGTGGCACGATCTTGGCTGACTGCAACCTCTGCCTCCTAGGTTCAGAAGATTCTTCTGTCTCAGCCTCCTGAGTAGCTGGGACTATAGGCTCGAGCTGCCATGCCTGGCTAATTTTTGTATTTTTAGTAGAGACAGGGTTTTACCATGTTGGCCAGGCTGATCTCGAACTCCTGACCTCAAGAGATCTACCCACCTCGACCTCCCAAAGTGCTGGGATTACAGGTGTCAGCCACCATGCTTGGCCAACATTTCCTTTTAATCAGTTGAAATGATGAGTTACTTTAATAGGTTTCCTAATATTATATCAAACTGTGTGAATTCCAGATTGAGTGGCTTTTTCAGTGTGTTCTATTCTTTTTATTATACATACAAGGAAAAAAGACCCTATCAAAAGAACAAAATGAAAAAAGAAAGAAGCTGAGTATTTCAAAAGAAAAGCATGTCTATTCTGTTTTATTTTACTTAGGATGTTGGCATCTATATTAACATCCTCAGGCTTTGGCCTATAGTTTTCTTCCCCTCCACCCCCTACTTTTGTGTGTGTGTGTGTGTGTGGCGTGCTTTCTTTTGTCTGGTTATGTAAACGGGGTAATTCAATCTTTGTAGAATGACATGGGAAGTGCTTTTTCCCTCTCATACTCTTAAACAATTTTATAGTACAGAAATGATCATTCCCTTGATGGTTTGATAGAAGTGACCTACAAAGCCATTTGGGCCTATTTTTAGGGTGTCTTCACCTTTGCTGATGCCATGTTGATGCACAGCTAGAACACAGATTCTGCCATGTAATGAAGGAAAAATCCTGTGTTAGGTGGTCAGTCTCAGCTTGCCATGGCCTGGGCAAGCTCGTTACTGTTGAGAAGAGAGTAGAGGTCATTGAGAATCCCCCTTTTCTGTGGCTAAATTGAACCACAGAATAAAGATCAAGGTCTGGCTTTGTAACTGATGATAACGTGAGATTAGTTTTCATCTTAATAAAATGGGTATGTAATTGCTAGGAGGGGTCAGGTGGTGATTGTTTTCTAACAAGTAAGGGGATGTTATTAGATTAAGTCTTCCTGCTGATTCAGAAGCTTCTAATAGTTAACTCAGTGTTCAGAGTGCCAGACAGAGCACTGGACTATGGGTCAGATCATCTCTTTTCACCCAGCTTTGTGATCCTGGGCAAATCACCTAGCCTCTCTGGGCTTTGATTTTCTTACCTGGTTAAGTGAGGAAGTTGGCTTAAGTCAGTGACTCTTGTGGTGGCAGGATCAGAATCTCCTCAGGCTTTGGGAACATGAAGTTATAAATGCTTAGAAACAAACTACCCATTTTTTGACATGTATGAGGCAATAGGAAATTTGAAAACTGGACAGTTGTTGATACTATGGAATTGTTAACCTTTTTAATGTGTGATAATGGTATTGTTGTTAGGATTTTAAAAACAGTCCTTTTTTATTTTAGGGTTCCATAATGCAATATTTATGGATGGAATGAATTTGAAAAGTGAGCACCAACTAGACTTCTCTAAGAACTGTACAAGCAATTATCTGTTTTGTTTCTGGCACTGATTGGTATTTGCTACATGTTTCCTTTATGGGAATGGAGTATTGTGTACTCCTCACAGCTGAGAAGCTGCAGGGAGGAAGAGGACAGAGACTGTTGTGCCCTGCATCAGAGTCCAGAAAATGGACTTCCTGCTTGTGGTTATAAGCTCTCTCTCCTCTCTGTCCTGTTGGCCATACCTGGACCTTGTCAGCCTGGCAGGCAGCACTTCTAGCTGGAGGCCTATGGCAATGGGCCTCGTTGTTGCCTTGTAGCAGGCTACAATGAGTGAGCTGGCTCACTCTAAGGTGTATTCATATTCAGAATAGAATGATCATCTATGCACAGCCCTGCCTTTGGGCAAAGGAACCCATGAGGTTTGGTTTTTGTTTCTTATTGAGATGGGGTTTTACTATATTGCCCAGGCTAGTCTGGAACTCCTAGGCTCCAGCAGTCCTCCCATCTCTGCCTCCCAAAGTGCTGGAATTGAAATCATGAGGTTTTGATTGTCAAACTCTTCTTCATTTCTTTCTTCATGTGCCTTCCATCTTTCCTCCATTTTTTTTTTTTTTTAGTAGAGGGTTTCACTCTGTCACCTAGGCTGGAGTACAGTGGTGTGATTATGGCTCACTGGAGCCTCAACCTCCTGGGCTCAAGCAATCCTGTGACCTTGGCCTCCTGAGTAACTGGGAGTAAAGGCATGCATCACTATGCCAACCTAATTTAAAATTTTTTGTAGAGAAGGGCTAAGTTGCCCAAGCTGGTCTTCAACTTCTGGGCTCAAGCAATTCTCCTGCCTTGGCCTCCCAAAGTGTTGGAATTATAGGCATGAGCTACCTTGCCTGGCCTTCCCTTCCTTACTGCATTCTCAGAGACCTCTTAGGAGTTTACCAAGGGTGAAATTTAGAAAAGTGGGGAAAGCCTTGGTGAAAAAGGCCACCCTCTCTACTTGGTTCCCTACTCTTAGGCTGCAGGGCTCAACATTGATGGCATCCTCCACACACATACACGTCTAAGACCTCAAAATCGATAGTGTCAGAACAGTCATGGAAATATTCCCTTCCGTTGCCCTTTACAACTCGCCTATTTCCTATTTGTGCCTATCTTTTCTGTCCTCATGCATAGTAATAATAAAAGGGGACCTTTGTAGTTGAGCACATATTACACAGAGTTGCTTTATGTGGATTATATCATTTAATCCTGATAGTGACCCTGGAAAGTAGATGCTGTCATCTACCTCTTACAGACGAGGAAAAGGAGGCTCAGAGAACATAGGCACTTGCCTTAAAAAGTGGAAAGTTGAGTCGCTGACTCTAGAATCCATGTTCTGTTAACCACTTGGCAGCTAGAACACATGTCCTTGTATATACAGCTTTTTTCCTATTGAGAATTACTTCTTTAAAATAAATTCTCAGGAGTTGGAATAATTGGGTTAAAGGGTCTGAATGTGATGATAACCTGTCAAAGCTTTGACCCTTCTTCACTACCTCTCCTGCCACAGCGCCTGCCTCCAGCACCCTGAAGATGCCATGTGATATGTTCTCCTTACCAAGTTGGTGATGGCTGTCTCATGGTGTGCCCTGGGCACATGTGTGGTCCTGCTGAGTTGTCCATGTGTCTGAAGACCTCTTTAAGACAGTCATTTTTTGCTTCTCTGCCAACTGTCTTCAGAATTGGGCTGTTGAGTCTTCATAGAAACCATTAGGTTAGGTGATATGGCGCCAGCAAGGGAAGCACCATCGTTCAGGATCTGCAAATCTGGTTCCTGGGCTCCCCAGCCTCCTCAGCAGATCTGACTGTGCATGGATCAGAGGCACTTTTTCCCCTGCTTAAGCTGTGGTTTGACCCAAACGTCAGCATTGGACCGCCTGCTGCATAATGAAGGTGTTTCCTTTTGGAGGTGTGTGCTACCCTTTGTGTCCAGTTGGGAGGAGACATCCATGTGGTCTGAGACTTCTGGGCTTCGGGAGTTAGAATGGAAAGCCCTTTGCTAAAGATTGGAGTCATCCTGGCCTGCCAGCTGGTGGTTCAGAGCCAGAAGGGCTTGTTTTGGACATCACTGTTGCCTTCGCTGAGCAGCCATGGGAGAGTGTTCCCCATGCAACTCCACTTTAGAAACCACGCCAGATACTGAGTAGCTTGCTGACACCTGAAAACTTCCGGTTTTTGTTAGTACAGGCAAAGAGAACTAGGCTGTCATTTTTCAGCCTCTTTGACTTACTCTAGATGTTCGGAGCGGTGGTTGCCAGGTGAAACCTGGCCCCTTTGTCTCTTTTACCATGCTTTGGGCAGTTTCTGTATGCAGAGAATCTGCAGGTTCAGATAGGCTGAAGAAGAGGAATGGAACAGCAAAGGAAGTGGCTTGAAGGATGTGCCAGTAAGCCCTGTGGTTTGGGCTTAGGTCTCTGCTCTGCCACCCAAGGAACTAGTGATTCATTTGGAGATAAAGAGAAGAATTTGCCAAGTCAAAGAAACCCCAACCCCTGAAAATCCTGTCTCTGGTCTCTGGAAGTGAAGCAGGGACAACAAGCTAAGGTAGTATCTTGGCCATCCCAGGAAACTTGTGGCATCAGGACGATGAAGGACATGCTTCAGTGTTTTTGTTTCTATTTCATGAGACTTTTTGTCTCCCTGCTTAGAAGTGGGAAGATGATCGACAGTGATTCTACTATGCAGGGCTGTTGATACCAGTGAGCCCTGTAGGTGGCAGTCCCTGGAGAAGTGGTCCAGAAGATGGAGCTCTGAGCCCCTGCTTATCTCTTCATAACACTTGTGTGCAAAGATAGTTTTAGATTTGGTTTTGAAGCTATCCTCCAGAACAGGCTCCCACACTTAGAATGTTTTCAGTTAAGGTAATAAATTAGGCAACCCAAGTGTAACTCTATTCAGTGTTCTTTTCTGTAGGCAGGAAGGGCCTACAACATGGCTTATAGTCCATAGTTCTGCCCCACAGTACAGTATGTATCTTTACCAGTCCACCTGTGTTCAATCTGGGAGCCTTCCTGGCCAGTCTCAGTGGCAGCCAGAAGGAAGTGCATAATGTCTAGGAGTCTCAGGCAAGGTAGGTCAGGGTACTGTGGGCAGAGGGATGTGTATGATAGGAGAGGGTAACCTAAACATCATACCTTCCCTCCCTGACCTGAAAAGCTGATCTCAACAGGTATTCACACAGAATTAGGCTATTTTTTGCATTAGCTGTTGACTTTCTGAAATTTCTTAAATTCAGGAAGTATTTAGTAAACTTGAGGAAAGTATGAAATCTGGAGGAGGCATCTAGGACCCAGGGGTTTGATAGCTTTACAGGTAGGATTGTATCACACCAAAAGAGCAGAGGACAGTAAGACTATATGAGCTATGTGAAGCTTTTAGAAATCATTTAGGACAGACAGAGCCCTAACAAGCCATTCATGACTTAAGTTGTTGGCTCAGTGTATGCTGGGGACAAAGAAAAACTAACAAGCTGACCTGCCTTTATGGTAATTTCTAGTATGCTTGCAATGGATGACTTCCTGTGGTATGGTCTGTCCACCTTGAAGAACTCCACAACTGAAGAAAGGGAGCTGTGAGAACACGGATTGTTTTACACCTTGGACAGGGTAACAGATGAAGTGGTTGAGGCCTAGAGTCATATTTTCCAGTTCCCTTTGCAAACTATATTTCTTGAAATACAAAAGGAAGCTTTACCTATTTCATTGACGACCTGGAATCCATAACCTCAGAAGATGATACTATTGGCAGAAAATTTGGAAGGATTAGGAAGGTCTTAAATTCTTGGATGACAGGTGCATGTTGATGCCCTATGGAGATACCCTTGTGCTTTGAGGTCACTGAGATAGGAAGACCTGTCTACTCTTGGCCCCACCACTAGAACAGTCTTGGGCTGGATGGGTTATAGAGCTGAGTGGCTGTGATGGTTCTGTTCTTAAATTAGCAAAAACAATTAAAAACACCAAAAACATTTGGATTGCTTCAGCTTTTTTTCAGTTGACTTCTTGTGTATTCCAGTAACCACCCAATGAAGTGGACACAGAAAATAGAGCTAAGATATTGTAATGCCAGTGATCATCACCTCACCAATGCCAGGTTGTATGAGATGTGTACTGTAATTTCCTTTTTACAAGTGAGGAAACTGAGGCACAGAGTGGTCAAACAACAGGAGATGGCAGAAGCAGTACTGTAACGCAGGCAGTCTGATGTTGGTGTGTTTTCTACCCTGCATCGTGCTAGGGTTCTGAGATGGGAGACCGGAAGTGGAGATCAGTCCAGGAGGTGAGAAGATGGTGGCCTACATGTGACCTTTTCAGTTTACTTCCCATCAGGCCAAAAGTAATTGATGTTGCCATGGTGGGGCTCTTGGCTGAGCCTAAGTCAGTAGGTTGGGTCCCTCAACCTTGATCCTGAAAGATCAGTATCCCTTTGCACATCCCGTACCTCCACCCACCATAAGTACATAAAGATTTAGAGATGAATGAGCGAATCCCAACCTCCAGATTATTTGTTAACTTGTATTCAGGAGGACCTTCCTTCTAATTCCTAAATTCCAGGTCCCTACACTTGGTATTGGAGCCCTTTGGGTGGAGGCAGTAGTTTGGGTATGCCGCTTGGAGTATCCAATATACCTGGGCTCATCATGCTGCCATTCTTAGTAGACATCTGGTTTACTGCCTTCTCCTTCTCAAACTCTAGTCTCACTGACTTCAGCAGTCAGGTCAAGTGAGATGATTAACAATTAGATTGTTAAATGACAGCTGTCTTAAACTTCAGGAGCATGAGGAAAGGGCCATAGCAAATTATGCTGCAGACAAATCTTTATTACCTTTTTATCTCTTTTTCAAGCACACATTTTAGTCAGGGTTGATGGCTGCAAGAAGAAGAAATCCATTCACCACCAAAATATACCAAGCTCTCAGTAGGCATTTTTATAGACAAGATCCTCATGGTTTTTGCTTCTTGCCTTATGACCTCAACTGGCTTGGAATTGCTGGGAACCAGTTTTGATCCTATTGTCACAGGACTTTTTAGCTGCAGAGCCCTTCATGGATGGCTGGTCTCTGTCATTCAGTTCAAATACTGAACATAGCCTGACTGGCTCAGTCTCACTTATGGGTTGGTTTTCCCTATCTCTTCCCACTCAGTCCAATCATAGTATCCAGAAGATGAAGTCATGTGGTTCATATCATTACTTTTCTAAGGAGAAGTAGATGGATTTAAACAAAACAAAGCAAAACACTACCAGGCTAGATATGTATGTTTTGAACATGCAGTGATAATATAGTATAACACCCTTCACCAGGTTTCCCCTAGTACTTACATTTCACATAACTATAGTACAAAATTAAAACCAGGAAGTTGGTACAATGTGTGTGTATAGTTCTATGTCATTTTATTGCTATAACCACAAAATACAGAATGGTTCCATCAGCACAAAGATCTCCCTCATACCACCCCTTTGTAGTCACATCCATCTCCTTCCCGACCCTAGCAACTACTGATCTCTTCTACTCGTTCTAAATAGGATGATGTATAAATAGAATCCTACAGTGCATGGTCTTTTGAGATTGTCTTGTTTTCACTTAGTATCATTTCCTTGATAAACATCCACGTTGTTGTATGTGTGAGTAGTTCATTCCTTTTATTGCTGAGTGGTATTTTAATGGTATGGATTTAGCACAGTTTGCTGTGGCAATTGTATGCAGGGATTTTTTTTTTTTTTTTTTTTTTTTTTTTTTTTGAGACGGGGGTTTTCTGTTTTCCCCGGGCTGGAGTGCACTGGCACAATCTCAGCTCACTGTAACCTCTGCCTCCCTGGTTCAAGCAGTTCCCCTGCCTCAGCCTCCCAAGTATCTGGGTGTAGGAGATTGGTCAGAATGGCGCAAGAAATTATAGAAAATGCAAACCTTGGAAGGCTAGAAGGTTTTGCAAAAGCCTCGGAAGAAAGTTATGGCTGAAGGCAGCCTAATCCTCTTAACCTTGAGCTAATAGCAAAACGCAAATAACAAGGGAATATTGAGGAGTTTGTCTAAATAGCTTGTTTACTCACGTGGTCCTAAGACTGACCTTTGATCATCAGGATCCCTACTCAGGGGCTCAGCAACGTGGTGTTTACTTGAGACCTTTGTCATTTAATCTGAACTAAACAAATAGGAGGATTGCCAGACTATTGTGGTTGCTGCTGACTCTGGCAGAGGTCCCCTGGCTGCACTGACTTGCAAGCCTGTGTCAGTGTATGTCTTTCATCTGTCATATGGTTGAGTCTGCTGGTTAGACTCAACAGCTGGGATTACAGGTGCACACCTGCAAATTTTTTTTTATTTTTTAGTAGAGACCGGGTTTCACCATGTTGGCTACATTGGTCTCAAACTCCTGACCTCAGGCACTCTGCCCCCCTCAGCCTCCCAAAGTGCTGGAATTACAGGTGTGAGCCGCTGCACCTGGCCAATTATATGCAGTTTCTTATGAGAATGTGAGTTTTCATTTCTCTGGAATAAATGACCAGGAGCGTGATTGCTGGATCATATGTTAAGTTTTTAATTTTTTAGGAAACTGCCAGCCTGGCCTGATGGCTCACACCTGTAATCCCAGGACTTTGGGAGGCCAAGGTGGGCGATCTCTTGAGCTCAGGAGTTTGAAACCCGCTAGGCAACATAGACCCTTCCTCTACAAAAATGTGAATAAATTAGCCAGGTGTCATGGTACGTACCTGTAGGCCCGGCTACTCGGGAAGCTGAAATGGGAGGATTGCGTGAGCCTGGGAGGTCAAGGCTGCAATGAACTGTGATCATGCCATGGTACTCAATCTGGACAACAGAGTGAGACCTTTCTTAAAAAAAAAAACAAAAAAACAAACCAAAAAACTGCCACTGTTTAAATTTTAGAGTAGTTGTAACATTTTATGTTCCTATTATCAGTGTATGAGAGATTCATTTTCTCTGCATTCCCACTAGCATTTTATCTTGTCTTATTTATATATTTATTGATTTATTTTTGGAGATGGAGTCTTACTCTGTTGCTCAAGCTTGATTGCAGTGGCACAATCTCAGCTTACTGCAACCTCTGCCTCCCAGGTTCAAGCGATTCTCCTGCCTCAGCCTCCAGAGTAGCTGGGATTACAGGCACACACCACCATGCCTGGCTAATTTTTTTTTTCTTGTATTTTTAGTAGAGACAGGGTTTCACCATGTTGGCCAGGCTGGTCTTGAACTCCTGACCTCAGGTAATCCACCCGCCTTCGCCTTCCAAAGTGCAGGGATTATAGGGGTAAGCCACTGTGTCCAGCCTCTTTTATTTTTTATTTTAGCCATTCTAATAGGTGTGTAGTGGTATCTCATCGTGGTCTTTTAAATTTGTTGAGATTTATAGCCCAGGATATGGTGATGTATCTTGGTGTGTATTCTGTGGCTGCTTAAATGTGTTCTGCTGTTGGGTGAAGTGTTCCATAAATGTAGATAAAATTGTTGGTTGATGGTGTTGTCCAGTGCTTGTATTTCCTTGCTGATTTTCTGTCAGGTTGTTCTGTCAACTGTTGAAAGGGTAGTGTTGAAATTTCCAACTGTAATTGTGGAATTGTCTATGTCTCCTTTCAGTTCTATTAGTTTTTGTTTCACGTTTCACAGTTTTGTTATTTGGTACATATTTAGGACTGCTGTGTCTTTTTGGTGGATTGACCCTTTTATCATTATGTAATGTCCTTCTGTCCCTGTTAGTTTTCTTTGCCCTGAAGTCTACTTTATTTCACACAATAGCCAATCTACTTTTTTAAATGTTTGCATTATATATTTTTTATTCTTTTGTTTTCACCGTACCTATATCATTATATTTCAAGTGCATTTCTTGTAGACTGCATGTGGCATATGATTTTTTCTTCTATTCCAATTTCTTTTAATTAGAGTTTTTAGACTGTTTTCTTTTATGTAATTATGGATAATGTTAGGCCTTAAGTCGGCCATTTCAGTTTTTTTTTCTGTCCCATTTTTTGTGTTTTCATTTTCCTGCCTGTAAGTGGGTTACTTGAACTTTTTTTTTTTTTTAGAATAAAATTTTCGTTTGTTCTTAGTGGTTTGGGTTGTATCTCCTTGTATAGTTTCCTAGTGATTGCTCCAAAGTGTTACTTTTACCACAGTCTCCTGGTATCCACATTACCCTCTCTCACCTCTAGTATAACTATCTGTGTACTTTGAGAACCATGTTAGGCAGTGTTGTAAGTTTTGGTTCAAATATAATTTAGAAAACTTCAGAAAAGGGCTGGGCGCGGTGGCTCACGCCTGTAATCCCAGCACTTTGGGAGGCTGAGGTGGCGGATCACTTGAGGTCAGGAGTTCAAGACCAGCCTGGCCAACATGATGAAACCCTGTCTCTACTAAAAAAAAAATACAAAAATTAGTTGGGAGTGGTGGTGCACACCTGTAATCTCTACCACTCAGGTGGCTGGGGCACGAGAATCTCTTGAACCCAGGAGGTGGAGGTTGCAGTGAGCCGAGATCGCACCACTGCACTTCAGCCTGGGTGACTCTCTCAAAAAAAAAAAAAAAAAAAAAATAGAAAGAAAGAAAACTTAAGAAAAGTCTATTGTATTTAGCCATATTTTTGCCCTTCCCATTGTTTTTTCTTGCTAATGTTCCAAGATTCCTTCTTTTATCACTTCCTTCCTATTTAGAGAACTTTCTTTGTTCTCTAAATAGGAAGGAAATGATAAAAGCCAGTCTTCTTTGTTGTCAGCAGGCAAGCACATTATTTTAATTTTCCTTTGTCCGAGAATGTCTAAATTTTACCTTTCATTAATGAAGGATAGTTTTGCTAGATAAATTTTGTGTTGACCACAGAAGTCTGCTCTTGAATTTGAAAAATTCTGCTTGCTTGTTTTCTGATGAAATATTCACTGTCATTCGAATTGTTTCCCACTTATAGGTAAGGTTGTGTTCCTTTGTGCTTTCATTATTTTTTCTTAATTTTCAGGTTTGAATATGATGCCCCTTGGCATGGATTTTGGGGAGTTTATTCTGTTTAGGATTTATTCAGCTTCTTGAACCTGTAGGCTTATGCCTTTGTATGTATCATATTTGGGGAATTGTCAGTCACAGTTTTTTCAGCCCCACCTTATTTTTGGTCTCCATCATGACCCCAATGGCATGACTATCAGATCTTTAGGTATAGCCCTACAGCACCCTCAGGCTCTATTCTTTTTTTTTTTTTCCCGTTGGTTTGTTCTGTTTTCAGATTGTTTCTGTTGTTCTGTCTTCAAGTTCACGGATTCTTTCCTGTGTCCCTTCTGTTCTGCTATTGAGCCTATTGTTTTCTTTTTTCATTTAGGTTGTTCTATTTTTTATTTCTCAAATTTGCTTTGTCTTCTCTATCCTTCCTGAGGATTTCTGTTTTCATTTGTCTCAGTGTAAAATTGCTCATTGGAACATTTTTTATGATGGCTGCTTGAAAATCTTTGTTAGGCAATTCTGATATCTTTGTCTTCTCCAGTTTGGCATCTGTTGGTTGTCTTTTCTTATTTGAGTTGAGATTTTCTTGGTTCTTGATACATTCTTTGAGTGGTTTGGATGAAACCGGGACATTTGGGTGTTATCTATGAAACTCTCGATCTTCTTTATATCTTCTATTTTAGTAGACCTCCTCTGACACTGCTTTTTTAGGGGAATGAGAGATGAAAGAGCTGCTTCGTTACTGCCAGATAGGGCAGAAGTCTAGGATCCCCACTTGGGTTTCATTGACATTGGGGTGGAGACTTTACTGCTGGGTGGAGGTGGGAGTTTCGGCTCCTCACCTGGCCTCTGCTGATGCCAGCCAGCCTAGCTGGAAGGGAAGGAGTGCCTTGTTGGTCTTCCTCACATGGCCTTGTTTCTAGGCAGTGGTAAATGTCCTGACTCCAGTAGGTCTTTGCTGACACCACCTCAGCTGGGATAGGGGTGTGT
Organism: Sapajus apella; assembly: GCF_009761245.1. NCBI lineage: Eukaryota > Metazoa > Chordata > Mammalia > Primates > Cebidae > Sapajus > Sapajus apella. The sequence continues at coordinate 547,880 of NW_022437029.1, read as the reverse complement.
CGTCTTATTGCCAGGTGGGTTTACATTTCCAGGCTAACCATGTGTTCTCTAATGGCACAACAGGAATGGGGGTTGGGAGCCTTATTACAACTCCTTGGGATTAAAGTTTCAGTTTCCCGCTTGGCCTTCAACACCAGCCCCCAAATAACTAAACATTTGAGGAGACAGCCACCTCACAAAAGGCAAAGGAGGACAACATTTACTTTCTGAAGCACAATTATTGGAAAAGGTAAGTTAATATGTGATTAATATATTTAAGGAGATATGGTTGGTCAGATATTGATATGAAACAAAAGGAAACTGGTATTTAAAAACTTAGATCTATGGCTGGGTGTGGTGACTCACACTTATAATCCCAACACTTTTGGGAGGCTGAGGCAGGCGGATCGTGAGGTCAGAAGATCGAGACCGTCCTGGCCAACATGGTGAAAGCTTGTCTCTACTAAAAATGCAAAAAATTATCCAGGCGTGGTGGCACGCACCTGTAGTCCCAGCTACTCGGGAGGCTGAGGCAGGAGAATAGCTTGAACCCAGGAGGTGGAGGTTGCAGTGAGCCGAGATTGCATCACTGCACTCCAGCCTGGGTGACAGAGCGAGACTCCGTCTCAAAAAAAACCCAACAAACCCAAAAGTATATTAGTTATAGAAAATATAATAGCTACAAGGTAGTGACGGGTTAAAAAGTAGAAGGGAGGTGGCTAAAGATTAGTGAGTTGGACGATTAGAATTAGGAATTCTCTCAGAAGGCGTCAGAAAAGCCAAGAAGTATAGAGGATAGAAGTAACACTAGAACACAATTAAGAATCATGAAGGGAAAGTTGGCTACTCAGGAAGATTGCTTAAGGCCAGGCGTTCATGCCTGTGGTGCATTGTTCAGGCCTGTGAATAGCTACTGCACTCCAGCCTGGGCAACATAGTGAGATCCTGTCTCTAAAATTTTTTTTTCAATTTTTAAAAGTCATGAAATGAAATAAGTAATTTTTTACATAATGGAGGATAAATTTCTAAGAGGAGAAAATTGAAAGTCCTCAGTTTGAGAGCATTCACATGGAGTCTCAACTGGGAGCAATAAGGAAAACCCACATCTAGACACATTGTAATCAAAGAAAATCTTTTTTTTTTTAGGGACGGAGTTTCGCTCTTGTTACCCAGGGTGGAGTGCAATGGCGCGATCTCGGCTCACCGCAACCTCCGCCTCCTGGGTTCAGGCAATTCTCCTGCCCCAGCCTCCTGAGTCGCTGGGATTACAGGCACGCGCCACCATGCCCAGCTAATTTTTTGTATTTTTAGTAGAGACGGGGTTTCACCATGTTGACCAGGATGGTCTTGATCTCTTGACCTCGTGATCCACCCGCCTCGGCCTCCCAAAGTGCTGGGATTACAGGCTTGAGCCACCGCGCCCGGCCCAATCTTTTTTATTTTTAAATTTTATTTGAGTAGTTGTTGGGGAAGAGGGGGCTTTGGGTTACATGGATAAGTTCTTTAGCGGTGATTTCAGAGATTTTTTGGTGCACCTGCCACCTGAGCAGTGTACACTGTACCCAATGTGTAGTATTTTAATCACCCCTCTTCCACGCTACCCCAAAGTCCATTTTATTTTTTTCTTTTTTTTTTTTTTTACACTGAGTCTTGCTCTATTGCCCAGGCTGGAGTGCAGTGGTGAAATTTCAGCTTACTGCAAGCTCCACCTCCCAGGTTCAAGCCATTCTCGTGCCTCAGCCTCCCAAGTGGCTGGGATTACAGGTGCCCGCCACCATGCCTGGCTAATTTTTGTACTTTTGGTAGACATGGTTTCACCATGTTGGCTAGGCTTGTCTTGAACTCCTGACCTTAAGTGATCCGCCACCTTGGCCTCCCAAAATGCTGGGATTACAGGCATGAGCCACCGCACCCAGCCCGATTATATCATTCTTATGCCTTTGTGTCTTCATAGCTTAGCTTATTAAGTGAGAACATAGGATATTTGGTTTTCCATTCCTAAATTACTTCACTGAAAATAATGGTCTTCAATTCCATCCAGGTTGGTGCAAATGCCATTATTTTGTTACTTTTTATGGCTGAGTAGTATTTCATGGTACGTGTGTGTGTGTGTGTGTGTGTGTGTGTGTGTGTATATATATATATATATATATATATGTGTGTGTGTGTGTGTATGTATATGTATATACATACACATGTATGTATATATGTATGTGTGTATATATATATACATATACACACACACACCCCACTTGTTAGTTGATGGACATTTAGGCTGGTTCCATATTTTTGCAGTTGTAAATTGTGTTGCTATAAACATGTGTATGCAAGTGACTTTTTCATATAATGACACTTTTCCTTTGGATAGATACCCAGTAGTGGGATTGCTGGATCAAATGGTAGTTCTACTTTTAGTTCTTAAAAGACCCTACTTTCTGTTCTTCATGGTGGTTGTACTAGTTTACATTCCCACTAGCAGTGTAAAAGTGTTCCCTTTTCACCACATCCATGCCAGCATCTATTATTTTTTAATTTTTAATTATAGCCATTCTTGCAGGAATAAGGTGGTTTTACACTGCAGTTTTGATTTGCATTTCTCTGATTATTAGTGGTGTTGAATATTTTTTCATATGTTAGCCATTTGCATACCTTCTTTTGAGAATCGGCTGGTCATGTCCTTTGCCCCTTTTGTGATGGGATTACTTTTTTTTTCTTGCTGATTTAAGTTTCTTATAGATTCTGGTTATTAGTCCTTTGTTGGATGCATAGATTGCGAATATTTTTCCCATTCTGTGGGTTGTCTGTTTACTCTGATTATTTCATTAGCTGTGCAGAAGCTTTTTCGTTTAATTAGGTCCCATCTATTTATTTTTGTTCTTGTTGCATTTGCATTTGGGCTCTTGGTCATGAACCCTTACCTAAGCCAACAAAAGACAAAATCTTAAAGGCTTCCATAGAGAAAATGCAGATCGACCACAGAGTTTGAGCCAGAATCAGACTAATGTGAGACATCACAACACAAATCTTTGCTTCAAGAAGTCATTAATGTTTTTAATGTATTGGAGGACAGAACATAGAATTTAAATGTTAGGACATGATAAGAATGTCCTCAGGCATACACAGCTTCAGAAGATCTGTCATACAAAGACTGATTAGTGCACGCCCGTGTTTATTACAGCACTATTCACAGCAGTCAAGATATGGAATCAATCTAAGTGATTGGAATAATATGGAATCATCAGCAGATGAATGGATAAAGAAAATGGGATATATATACACAATGAAATACTACTTAGTAAAAAACTAAAATTCTATAGTTTGCAGTGACATGGATGAACTTGGAGGACATGTTAAGTGAAGTAAGTCTGGACAGAAAAATACTGTGTGTTCTCACCCATGTATAGGAGCTAAAAAAGCTGATCTTATAGAAGTAGGGAGTATAGATGGGAGGAATAACTTCTAGTGTTTTATAACTATAGGGTGACTGTAATGAACAGTTCATTATAGATTTTCAGATTCCTGGAAAAACAGATTTTGAATGTTACCAACATAAAGAAATAGGAAATGTTTGAGGTAATGGATATGCTAATTAAACTGATTTGATCATACACATTGTATACACGTCTTGAAATATTGTACTGTACCCCATAAATACATATGTATTTATTTTCCAGTTAAAAATAATAAAGAGTGCAGTGGCTCATGCCTGTAATCCAAGCAATTTGGGATACTGAGGTGGGAGGATCTCTTGAGTCCAGGAATTCAAGGCCACCGGGCACCATGAGTGTAATCCAGCCTGTGCAAGACCCCATCTCTAAAAATAAAAGTGAAAAAAGAATAGACACATCACGTCGGGTGCGGTGGCTCATACCTGTAATCCCAGCACTTTGGGAGGCCGAGGTGGTCGGATCACGAGGTCAAGAGATCGAGACCATCCTGGCCAACATGGTGAAACTCCGTCTCTACTAAAAATACAAAAAAATTAGCCAGGCATGGTGGCGCACGCCTATGGGCCCAGCTACTTGGGAGGCTGAGGCAGAAGAATCGCTTGAACCCAGGAGGCGGAGGTTGCAGTGAGCTGAGATTGTGCCACTGTGCTCCAGCCTGGTGACAGAGCAAGACTCTGTCTCAAAAAAAAAAAAAAAAAATAGACACATCACAAACTCAGATAAAATATTACCAATATGTATTTGACCAAGGGCACACACATACCCAGAATACATAAAAGAATTACCACAGATCGCTATTTTTAAAAAATGTAATAAATATTGGCAGAAGTTTTGAATAGAGACATTCCACAAGAAGATATCCAAGTAGCCAATGTGTGCATTAGTTTTCATTATCACTGGTCATGAGTAAAATGCAACTTTAAACCAATAAAATGCCACTTTGCACTCACTAGAATGGGTAAAATTAATACCAAGTGTTAGCAAGGGTAAGGAACATCTGGAACTCTTAATTGCTGGTGGTAGTCTATTATAGTAAACCACTTTGAAGAACTGTTTGACTTTGAGCAATTCCTCTCCAATGTATATGTGAAAGAGAAATGATAACTTACATCCACAAAAGTAGTGACTTCTACAAGTATATTCATAACAGCTTTATTCATAATGGCCCCAAACTGAAAGTCTGAATGTCCCTTAATAGGAAAATGGATATATACATTGCAGTATTTTCATAGAATGGAACACTATTTGATAATGAAAAGAACCACTGACATGCAATTATCCAGATGAATCTCAATAGCATGCTGAATGGCAGAAGGTGGACCCAAAAGACTGTACATGGTATGACTCCACTGATAGAAAATCCAAATGTTATCAAAACTAGTCTGTGGTTATAGAAGTCAGATCATGATTTGAGAGACACTGTAAGCAGAAAGGAGTACAGAGACTTTTGCAGTGGTGGTGGTGGTGGTGGGGGAATGTTGTATATCTTGCTTTGGATGGAGATGAGAAGGATTATACAAATGTTGAGACTCAATTGAGTGAGAAGGGGACCACATCTGGTAATAACCAAGTAGCTCCTACTAGACCATTCCACGCACATACAATAACTATAAATGAAAAAATGTAAAAGAAAACTTCCCATAAGTTGCTGGGGGGCAACAAAATCAGACAGATAATGGGAGGGTGAGTGACACTCAGATAGAATAAAACAGTCAATTTTGTTTGTATGGCTTTTAGCCTGAGGACAAACCAGTCTGTACTGTGCAGAGCAGCTAAAGCTCAGAAATGTGTTGCCATAGCTGTCCTGTCCAGCTTGCAGAACAAAATAGCAGAGGTTGGGTTGACCATTGCAGCTGGAAAGTGAGGGGATACAGGAAGAAGTGAGCGAGCCTCAGATATCCTGCACACTCTGTCCAAACCTTCCTATAGCTCCTAAACTACACATGCGTGTGGCAGACTTCCAGCAGTCCAGCTAAGACTAAAAGAATGAGCTGAAATTGCAGCTGTCTTTGACTGCAGGGCAGGAAGGCAGTATGCAGTTTGAGTCTAGTAAAGTTATCTGCCTGTTAGCATGAAAAATCAGTATTTTTCAGCAACATGGAATCCAACATTTCTGGAACATATCATTTGTCCAGAATATAATACAAACTTATTCAATAAAGAAGAAAATATTACCCATGCTCAAGAGAAAACACAATCGAGACTGACCCAGAGATGATGCATATATTGAAATTAGCAAGCAAAGAATTTAAAGCAGCTCTTAATGTGCTATAGGATATAAGAGGAAAGTGCTCATAATGAAGAAAGTGGTAAGAAGTAAAGAAGAGAAGTCCGAACTAGAAAAAAGAACCAAATGGAACTGGAGAATTAAATAGTTGAAATAGAAAATTCAGTGGGCATAGCAGATGGGAAGTTACAGAAGAGTTACTGATTTTTTTTTTTTTTTTTTTTTTTTTGAGACAGGGTCTCACTCTGTTGCCCAGGTTAGAGTGCAGTGGTGCAATCTCAGCTCAATGCAACCTCCACCTCCCGGGTTCAAGCGATTCTCCTGCCTCAGCCTCTAGCGTAGCTGGGATTACAGGCATGTGCCACTACGCTTGGCTAAATTTTGTATTTTAGTAGAGATGGGGTTTAGTAGAGATGGGGTTTCACCAGCTTGACCAGTCGGCCAGGCTGGTCTTGAACCCCTGGTCTCAAGAGATCTGCCTGCCTTGACCTCCCAAAGTCTGAGATTATAGGCGTGAGCCACTGCGCGCAGCTGACTTACTGACTTTTAAGACAAAAACAAGTTATCTGAGGGAGAGAAAAATAAGATTGAAAATAGTGATTAACACCTTAGGACAATATCAAAAGATCTAATGTACAAATAATTTTTGGAGTCCAAGGACAAGAGGAAAGAGAATGAGGCCCCCCAAGGAAAGTATTTAAATGAATAATGGCTGAAATATTTTTATATTTGATGAAAGACAAAATTTGTAGATTCAAGAATCGCAGCTAACCTTGAGTCTGATATAATGCTCACCATACACATCTTTCCATTTTTCTCTGTTTGAAATTTTTCATAATGTTAAAAAAGTAATCAAAACACTCATTTTGAATGAAATATTTAGAAGTACTCAGAAACAAGTCCAGATGACGTAGACAGAGATATAGAAAGTGAGGGTGGTTAAGTATCTATAAAGTTTGTTGTTATCTTTAAAAAAAGCCTCAAAGAAAATATAGTCTATAGCCATCTAGATCTAAAATTCTAAATATCAATATGGGGATGGTATAAGGGAGCAAAAGATAGAAGCAGCATCTTGAAGCACTCGTGGGAAGATATTGGTAAATTTAAGAAGCTTATAATAGTATATGAAGATAAGAATCAATAGTAATATACCAGTAACCACCACCTTAAACCTTTTTTTTTTTTTTGAGATGGAGTCTCACTCTGTCACCCAGGCTGAAGTGCCATAATCTCAGCTCACTGCAACCTCTGCCTCCCGGGTTCAAGTGATTCTCCTGCCTCAGCCTCCAGAGTCACTGGGATTACAGGCAAGCGCCACCACATCCAGCTAATTTCTGTATTTTTAGTAGAGATAGAGTTTCACCATGTTGGTCAGTCTGGCCTTGAACTCCTGACCTCAAGTGATCCACCTGCCTGGGCCTCCCAAAATGCTGGGATTAGAGGCGTGAGTCACCGTGCCTGGCCATAATGTAAACCTTTTAAACCAACAAAAGAAGACTTGATACATCTATTGGAAAGCAAGAAAAAAAATGCTCTATAAATAATAGATATGTAACAATATGGAATATATCCTATGCTAACAGTAATTACAGTAAATGTAAGTGTATTAAGCTTGCCTATTGAAAAAGAAATACTAGAGGCCAGGGTAACTTGCATTTGATGAGAGCTGTTTTCTCTCAACCTTTCTGATCCAGACCCCTGTGCCCTGAGAACCCTGAGAGCAAAATGCCAGATAAGTAAGAGCTGGGAAGGTCCTTGGAGATGACACCTTGCCCCAGCTCACAGGGAGTTAACTGGATTTAAAATAATACCAGCTCCTATCCTTATAGCTTGTAATTCAGGTCTGGAATGGGGCCCTGGAATCTGCATTTTTATTACAAGTGTAGAGCCACTGCACCCCACCAGAATCTATATTGTATTGTATTGTATGAATGAATTAATGACAACGGGTCTTGCTCTGTCACTCAGGCTGGAGTGCAGTGGTGTGATCACAGCTCACTGCAGCCTTGACTTCCCGTGCTGGAGCAGTCTTCCTGTCTCAACCTCCTGAGTAGCTGGGACTGCAGGTGCATGCCACCACACTCTGCTAACTATTTTTCTTTTTTTTCTAGAGACAAGGTTTCACTATATTGCTCAGGCTGGTCATGAACTCCTAGGCTCAAGCCATCCTCCTGCCTTGGTCACCCAAGTGCTGGTGTGAGCGACTGTGCCTGGTGGAATCTGTATGTTCTGTTCTGTTATATATGTTATTTTTTTTTTAAGATGGAGTTTTGCTCTGTCACCCAGGCTGGAGTGCAGTGGTGCAATCCTGGCTCACTGCAACTTCTGCCTCCTGGGTTCAAGTGATTCTCTTGCCTCAGCCCCGCCAAGTAACTGGGATGTGTGTGCCACCATGCCCAGCTAATTTTTGTGTTTTTAGTAGAGATGGGGGGTTTCACTGTGTTGGCCAGGCTGGTCTGAAACTGCTGACTTCAAGCAGTCCACCCACCTTGGCCTCCCAAAGTGCTGGAATTATAGACGTGAGCTACCATGGCTGTGCCTGGCTGAATCTGCCTTTTTTTTTTTTTTTTTTTTTGAGATAGAGTTTTGCTCTTGTTGCCCAGACCAGAGTCGAATGGCATGATCTTGGCTCACTTCAACCTCCTCCCTGGTTCAAGCAATTTTCCTGCCTCAGCCTCCCAAGTAGCTGGGATTACAGGTATGTACCACCATGCCCAGCTAATTTTGTATTTTTAGTAGAGATGGGTTTCTCTATGTTGATTAGGTTGCTCTGGAACTCACAGCCTCAGGTGATCTGCCCACCTCGGCCTCCCAAAGTGCTAGGATTACAGGCATGAGCCACTATACCAGGCCAAATCTGCATTTTAATAAGAGCCTTAAGTGATTCTTTTTTTTTTTTTTTTTTTTTTTGAAAAATATAAACTTTATTTCTCAACATAAGCTCCATCAAGTCTAAGACATTTTTGTAAGCAATGATACCAGCCATTTAATTTTTATTTTCAGAGACAGTGTCTTACTCTGTTGCAAGGCTGCAGTGTAGTGAGATAATAACTTGTCGCAACCTTGAACCTCTGGTCTCAAGCACTTCTCCTGCCTTAGCCTCTTAAGTTGTTGGGACTACCGGCACATGCCATCACGCCTGGCTAATTTTTTAAATTTGTAGTAGAAATGAGGTCTTGCTATGTTGCCCAAGCTGCTTTTGAACTCCTGGCCTTAAGCAATCCTTTTGCCTCAGTGTCCCAAAGTGTTGAGATTATAGGTGTGAGACACTTAGGTTTAGCTAAAGACTTTTTAAATTAGGAAACAAAAAGAATTTGAGGGCTGGGCACAGTGACTCACCCTATAATACCAGCACTTTGGGAGACCAAGGTGGAAGTATTGCTTGAGTCCAGGAGTTCAAAACCAGCTTGAGAAACATAGACCCCATCTCTACAAAAAAAAGATAATAATAATTTTTTTTTTTTTTTTAAATTAGCAAGGTGTGGAGGTATGTGCCTGTGGTCCCAGCTACTCAAGAGACTGAGGTAGAAAGATCTACCTGAGCCTGGGAGGTAGAGGCTGCATTGATCCATGGCTGGGCCACTGCACTCCAGCCTGGGCAACAGAGTGAAACACTGTGTCAAAAAGAAAAAAAAAAAAAAAGAGAATTCAGAAGGAGCCAAATTGGGACTGTAAGGTGGATGCCTGATGATTCCCATTGAAAGGCTTGCAAAATTACTTGTTTGATGAGAAGAATGAGCAGGAGCAATGTCACAGTGGTGAAGGACTCTGGTGAAACTGTTCCAGGCGTTTTGGCTAATGCTTCATCTAATTTTGTCAAAACACTCTCATAATAAGCTGATTTATTATTCTTTGGCCCTCCAGAAAGTCAACAGGCAGAATGCCTAAAAAAAAACTGTTGTCATGCCCTTTGCTTTTGATCAATCCACTGGACCACTTCCACCTCTTAGTAGCCATTGCTTTGATTGTGCTTTGTTTTCAGGATTGTATTGGTGAAGCCACGTTCCATCTCCTGTTACAATTCTTTAAAGAAATGCTTCAAATCAGCTGGGCATGGTCACTCATGCCTGTAATCCCAGCACTTTGGGAGGCCAAGGTGAGCAGATCATAAGATCAGGAGTTTGAGACCAGCCTGGCCAATATGGTGAAACCCCATCTCTACTAAAAATACAAAAATTAGTCGGGCATGGTAGCCTGTGCCGTACTCCCAGCTATGCAGGAGGCTGAGGCAGGAGAATCGTTTGAAACCTGGAGGTGGAGGTTGCAGTGAGCCAAGATCATGCCACTGCATTCCAGCCTGGCGACAGAGTGAGACTCCATCTCCAAAAACAAAAAAAAAAAAAAAGAAAGAAAAAAAAAAAAAAGAAAGAAAAGAAATGCTTCAAATCCCACTTGTGTAAAACTTCCACCAAAAGTTCTGCTCTTGTCTGCAGCTGATCTGGACACTACAGTTTTGATATCCACCAAGTGGAAAGTTTGCTCAACTTTAATTTTTCAGTCAGAATTGTGTAAGCTGAAACAATTGAAATTACTATGGTATTGGCTACTGTTTCTGCTGTTAATTGTGTATCCTCTTCAGTTAAGGCACAATCAACATTAATTTTTCATTGCAAATTGATGTGGATTGTCCACTGCTGCAGGCTTCATCTTCAACATCATTTTGTTCCTTCTTAAAATGAGTTAGTCATTCGTAATCTGCTGATCTCTTTGGGGCATTGTCTCTATAAACTTTTTGTAATGCATCAATTATTTCACCATTTTTCCACCCAAGCATCACCATAAATTTGATGTTGTTTCGTGCTTTAAATTTAGCAGAATTCATGTTGTTATGATAGAGGCTCTTCTCAAACTGATGCCTTATTCTTCTTAGTGCCCCAAACTAGATCAATCATGGCAGAATGGGAAGCAGGAACATCTTAAATGGTGGCAGGTGACAGGAGTAAGCCTTAGGTGATTCTTTTTTTTGGAGACAGAGTCTCACTCTGTTGCTCAGGCTGGAATGCAATGGTGTGATCTCGGCTCATTGCAACCTCTGCCTCCTGGGTTCAAACTATTCTGGCTCAGCCTCCTGAGTAGCTGGGATTACCGCCATGTGCTAGCACGCCCAGCTAATTTTTGTATTTTTAGTAGAGATGGGATTTTACTATGTTGGTCAGGCTGGTCTTGAACTGACTTTGTGATCTGCCTGCCATGGCCTCCCAAAGTTCTGGAATTACAGGCGTGAGCCACTGCACCCGGCCGCTTAGGTGATTCTTAAAGTGGGGAAACTAAAGCAGTAAGCTTTGGGAATCTCTTCTCAGGCATCCTCCTCAATTCCCAGAAGCCCTCTTGAGACTCAGAACAGGAAGTCTGCCAGGCCGCATGGCTGCTGTTTGAAGGCTGGGAAAGAGCCAGATGTCTTCTAGAAGGGCTCATTTGGTCTCACTGTTCTGCAGGTGGAAGCGCTGGTTCTGAGTTTTTGCTACTGCTTCTATGGATTGGCCTCACTCAGGGAGTGCCATTGTCTCATGGGCTGGAATACTGGATACTGGAGGGCAGAGACAAAAGTGTTTTACCGTCTATGGAGCCCACTCTGGGCATAGGAAACCTAAAATTATTTGGATCTATGATGTCTCTGGTTTGCAGGATTCTACACATGACACTTTTTATAATGCAAACTTTTATATTCAAATATAATGTACATGCATAAAAGTGCACCAATAGAAAATATACAGCATAATGAATTTTCACAAACAACACACATTTGTTTAACCAACATACAGATAAGAAATAGAATTCTACCATACTATCCTTCTGCTCCAGGGCTCTTTCCTGACTTCTGCCACCATAAGTTGGTTTTGCCTATTTTTAAACATAATAAAGATGGAATCATGTATTTTTTGCATATCTGGCTTCTTTCAACATTATGTATTTGTGGTTCATCCATGTTGCATGTAATAGATCATTTGAAATATTTCATATGATAGTTTTGGATTATTGCAAATAATGCAACTGTGTACATGTCTTTTGGTTAATACATGCACACATTTCTGTTGGAGGAATGGAGTTGTTGGGTTGCAGGATATGCTCTGGTCCTGCTTTAGCAGATACTGCAGAACTGTTTACGAGAGGTTATAGCATGTATCACTTTTCAAAGGAAATTTTTTATGCCAAGGATCCTACATTTCAGTAAAATGAGAATTGGAATTTCTCCTCTAGTGGCACTTCAGCTAAGGAGGAAGTTATTCTGGAAGCCATCAGCAGGCTGTGGGGTAGGTTGTGTTCCTTTTTAGGTGCCAAGAGCTACATATGCATATCAGTGTGTACATCTAAGTGAATTGACACAGTTTCAAGTCTTCCACTCTGAGTGGACAGGTGTGTCTTTCAGAGGTTTATTAATAGACATATTAGTTAATGTCGTGGCAAGAAAAGATGACAGACTCAAGGGGCACCTTAGAATGGGTGAAGGGACAATTTAGTCAGAGTGAAGGGAAATAATGGGGCTGTGAAGCTCCCAGGACACACCCTCAACTCTTCAGCAAGGCCCCAGTGAGCTCATGAAGCAGGGAGCGGGCTCTGCCATCCCTGCAGCCTCCAGAAGCACACCTGTCCTCTCAGAGCCCTGTGGGCTCCCATAGGCCTGAAGGAGCAGTGTTACTGGGTTCTGGGAGAACTGCAGCCATGGAGAGGCTGCAGAGAGTGGTGGTGAGTAGGAGGTTGAACAAATACTTTGATCTCCTTTCCTGCCTCTCATCGCCTGCTGATGCATCTCATTGGCTAAGCCTAGCTGGAAGCCAGAGGATAAGGGACTCAATGCAGTTTATATAGGTCACCCTCCTGGGGTAGTTTCCTAGGATGCAAAGCAAGGATGTGGATCTGGAGGGACAACCAGAATATCTGACCTGATAGGTGTATTTTTCAGCTGGAAAGGGCTTACATATTGAGCGCAGAAATGTTGGTAAGTATAGAAACGCATAAAGGAGAAAAAAAAAAGAATACCTATAATCTCATCAACCAGAAGCATCGTCTATTTACATTTCAGTACGTTTGTTTCTAGTCCTTTTCCATACATATTTTTCAGTAGTTGAGATCACACCATGAACGTAGTTTGTTAGTTTTTGTAATGAGTTGGCACCAGAATTCTTCTTGGGGAAGAGACCTTTTGGTTTGGGGAAAGTTCTTTGGGAAGCTGGAATAGATGATATGGCTCTGATTACATAGGTATTAGTAGCTCAAGCAAAGGATGGTTACTATCTCTGTAGAAGAAAGTGGATTTGTTTATATTTACTGATGCTTTTGAAGAGAAGGTGGCTAAGGAAGCATCCTAATGTGGGTGGGGGGGGGTTGGCCAAGGGGCAGGTTAAGAATGGCCTACAAAACTGATGACTTGTTCTCCCATTCTTCATACCACTAGAATTAGTGTTGTGGATGACTTGGGGGAGACCCGGGTCCTTTCTCTGGGAAGGGAGACCCATTCCCTGTTGAGTGATGGGCATGTAGCCCAGTCCTGGCTAATGAGTTTTAAGGGAATTGTGCCAGAGGCTACTGGGAAGGGTTTCTTCCTGATAAAAAGGGAGGGGCATGTGAGGAGAAATTCTTTGCCCTGCATTGACTTCTGTTTCCTGCCCCAACTTGCAACTTGAAGAGAAAGGCCAAGAATTAAGAATTAGGTCTCATTAGCCAGGTGGGCACACTGGTACATGTCTGTAATCCCAGCTACTCGGGAGACTAAGGCAGGAGGATCACTTGGGGCCAGGAGTTCAAGACCAGCCTGGGTAACATAGTGAGACCCCTGTCTGCCCCCAGTTTTTTTTTAGTTAGCCAGACATAGTGGCTTGTACCTGTAGTCCCAGTTACTCAAGGGACTGAGGTGGGAAGATTTCTTGAGCCCAAGAGTTCAAAGCTTCAGTAAACCACCATGATTGAGCTACTAAACTTCATATCCTATGGAACAGAGCAAGATCCTGTCTTAAAAAAATAAATAAAAATAAAAATTAAAAAATTAAAAGAATTAGGATCCTAGCCCCCATTCTCAGCTCTGTTACATGTCACTGTACTTCAGAGTCACCCAAGTGAGACTGTAATATTGCCATCCACTTTCTGTTGGTGCCAGCATATGGAGAACTGTGCAAATCAAGCCCAGATATTTCCTTCTCAGCTACCTAGTCATAAGGAACTCACTGCAGGCATAGATGAGGATTGAGCGAGAGGAGGCAATGCAACAGGAGTCAATGTCAAAGAACTTACTGACTTACTGGTGTCCTCTGGACCTGCTTGAGTCCAGCCTTTTCTATTTTTGCTGCACAGGTCTAATCTGTGGCTAGGTGGGTCAATAACTATAAATTTATGTTGGGAAGCTCAAGTCACAAGGTTACTTGATATCTCATGATTCAGTGTTTATTCTTTACTAAGGGCCAGTAGAAAAGCAGAATCTTTTTCAAATGGATAAGAGGGCATGGATTTGCTTCCAAACCCTAGAGTTTTGTACTGTGATTGTCCTGTTAGTGCTTGCCACAGCAGTCGGTTTGTCACAGGCTCCATAAAGTCCACCTTTGTTCTGGTCATAACTGCTTAAATGAGCATCATTCTCAAACATGACATTTGGGAAAACACCAGAGTAAAAGAAAAAAACTATCCGTAGATGACAAAAGACTTAAAAGCCTTTGTTGCGTAACCAATGTTTCCAATTCTGTCCTGTGGTCAAGGAGGACAGATTCTTATCGAGCCTGTGTAAATAATTACATTGCCATGAAATTAAGAATACTCAGAGTTTCCAAATTCTGGAAAGACCAGGCAATAAGAAAAATACACCATTTGCAAATTGATATGGTTTGGTTCTGTGTCCCCAACTAAATTTCATGTGAAATTGTAATCCCCACATGTCAGCAGAGGGGCCTGGTGGGAGACGATTTGATCATAAGGGCAGATTTCCCCATTGCTGTTCTTGTGATAGTGAGTTCTCACAAGATCTGTTTGTTTGAGAGCATGTGGCACTTCCCCCTTTGCTCTCTCTCTCTCTCTATCCTGCCACCATGGTAAGATGTGCTTGCTTCCCCTTGTCTTTCTGCCATGATTGTAAGTTTCCTGAGGCCTTCCACCATGCTTCCTATACAGCTTGCTGAACTGTGAGTCAATTAAACCTCTTTTCTTCATAAATTATCCAGTCTCAGTTCTTTATAACAGTGTGAAAATAGACCAATGCACAAATGTTCATTTTAGTTTACAAGAATATAGTCTACTAAATTGTTACGAGTTATAGATAGCTTAAGATAAAGGAGCTCTTTGTATATTCAGAAAACAGAACATTAGAACGACAATATTCCTAGCAAAACCCATAACCATCTCTCATCAGTTCATTCAGTCCTATGTCATTAATTCCTGCTCTGCTCAATCTTAGGTTAGCAGTCTCATGAATCCATTTGTTTCTCAGAGTTCTAGAAATCCTGACTCAGTCCAATTATGTGGCTTAAGCAGTGCCATCAGAAGTCTGTATCCAAAGGTACCTGACATAGTCCTTTTCCACAGAGCTCTGAGACAGTCATTCTTTATTGAAGACAAAGTGCCCTGGCCTGTAGGTGATTTCAAGTCCTTTCAGAGAAGCATCAGAATAAAACAGAACACTATCAGTAGATAAGAGAAAACTTAAAATGACTATGGTTAACATACTGCTTATAATCATCAAAAGTGAAAGCTGTGATGAGAGTTCATTACAAAGAAAATGCAACTCATAAGAATATTTGCTGTTTCTGGGGCATGCAAAATAAGATGAAGTCAGTCAAAATATCTATAATGATTAACCCCATTTTCAAAGAAAAGTAGATGTTACATCTAATTTACAAAAATTAACATAACATTTTCAGGGAAAAAAAATCTCAAGATATAAAACAACAAACCTGAGCCACAATATATCATAAATAAACCAAGTATATAGCTAGAATATACCAATGACAATGTTAAGTTTCTGGAAAATGGCAAAGGCTGAGAAATCCCCCCACTCTGCCTTCCAGGAAGCAGCTTATTGTGAAGACCACCCTTCCCTATATGACTTGGATAAGACTCCCAGATGCCCCTTGTTTACTCATGACCAGGTCAGACAGACTCTCCAAATTCCCATTCTTTGCCTCATAAATGATTAGCTGAACTCTTTTGTCCCCATTGAACAAATGGAAATAAAATCAAAATCTTTGGTTCATATTCTCTCCTTCCCCCAAGGCTCCTAAGGATTGGCCCACCCTCAGCCTGAGCCAGCAGATAGCCCTCTTACTTCTGAAAACAGACTGGGCTAGGTGCAATGACTCACACCTGTGATCCCTGCAGTTTGGGAAACCAAGACTGGAGGATCTCTTGAACCCAGGAATCCAACAACAGCCTGGGCAACAAAGTAAGACTCCATCTCTACAAAAAATTTAAAAATTGGCCAGGTGTAGTAGTGCATGCCTGTAGACCCAGCTACTCAATTCAGGAGTCTAAGGTAGTAGAATCACTTGAGCCCAGGAGGTTGAGGCTGCAGTGAGCCATATTCATGCGACTGCACTGCAGCCTTGCTGACAGAGTGAGACTCTGTCTCAAGAAAACAGAAAAAAAAAAAAAGGAAAGAAGATAGACTGGCTTTGGGATAAGACATTCTTGGGTCTGTCATCCTGTCATGACACCCTCCCATTCTGCTTTCCCATACCGCTATCTTTCTAGCCTTATTTACTGTCCTCTACAAAAGAAAAGCCCTTTGCCCAAACCTTTGAGACACTTACAGATCTTATGGTCAGAGCAACCTCCCCCTGGCAATAGTCCCTTACCACACCCCCTTGCAATAACCCTTCCAATAAAGTCTCTTTATTTAGTCTGGGTTTGTTTTTATTTGACTTGAGGAAAGAGAGTCAGCAAATCTGGATTAGGTCTTAAACACCTATATGTTAATAAAACTCCATAGTTAAGTGATGTGAATCTTCAATTAAAAACCCTGGCCCAGAAGATGGTAGATTCAAATTAGAGAATTAAAGTTGCAACCAAATTAACATTTAAAAAACTTACAAATTATGACTGATAACACTATACTGTTCTGTGTAATATTAGACAAAACAGCACCAGGAATCATAACGTATCATGGATAGCAAAGACGTTGACGATTGTCTAGAAATTTCTGAAAATTTTATGTTAGTAATAGCCTGCCCAGGCTGGGTACAGTGGCTCACGCCTGTAACCCTAGAACTTTGGGAAGCCGAGATCAGAAGTGTGAGACCAACCTGGCCAACATGGCAAAACCCCATCTCTACTAAAAATACAAAAATTAGCTGAGCGTAGTGGTGCATGCCTGTAATCCCAGCTACTTGGGAGGCTGAGGCAGGAGAATCGCTTGAACTCAGGAAGCGGAGGTTGCAGTGAGCTGAGATCGCACCACTGCAATCCGGACTGGACGACAGAGTGAGACTCCATCTCAAAAAAAAATAAATAAATAAATAAAAAGACCAGGCGTGGTGGCTCACACTTGTAATCCCAGCACTGTGGGAGGCCAATGGGGGTGGATCATGAGGTCAGGAGTTCAAGACCAGTCTGGCCAATATGGTAAAACCCCATCTTTACTAAAAACACAAAAAGTAGCTGGGCATGGTGGTGTGTGCCTGTAATCCCAGCTACTCGGGAGGCTGAGGGAGGAGAATTGCTTGAACCTGGGAGGTGGAGGTTGCAGTGAGCTGAGATCACACCACTGCATTCCAGCCTGGGTGACAGAGCGAGACTGTCTCAAACAAACAAATAAAAAGTACTCTGCCCAAATAAAAGCATCTCTTCTGATTTGACAAAGTGATGCAGGGCAAGTGAGCCCCCAAACTGGGGCTTAGCCCAAGAGGGTTGTTGGCTTGTCTGGGAAAGAATTCAAGGGTGAGCCGGTGGAGTGAGATAGCAACCTTTATAGAAGTAGGGGTGCACAGCAGAGTGGAGATGCTGCTCCTTACAAAGCGGGCTACCCCATAGGCAGTGTGCCCAGAGTAGCAGCTCATAGGCAGTTCAACAGTGGTATTTATATCCACTTTTAATTATAGGCAAATTAAGGGGTGGGTTATACAGAAATTTCTGGAAAAGGGTGGTAACTTCTGGGTCATTGGGTGGTTGCCACAGAAAGGGGCAGTAACCTCTGAGTGTTGCACTGCCATGGCACATTAGTGGGCATGTCTTATGGAGAGCTGCTTCCACCTTAGCCCTGTTTTAGCTAGCTCTCAATCTGGTTCTTGTCCAAGTCTCCACCTCCAGAGTCTAATCCTGCCTCCTACCTCAAAAGCTTCCCATACAATTTATTAATAACATATCTGATAAGCTGAATTACTTCCAGTACCTCTCCTTTTTTTCGCAAGATGAAAGAACAAACCCTAAGTGATTTTCCAGGGACTCTATGGGAAACCTCAAAGACAGCTGTAGGTGTGAAAGATAACATTTAGGATTTGATTTGGGGAAGACAGAAGCGTAATGTAAGAGGCCATCAGCTGATCCGAACTACATTGCAGGGTAGGAAGGAGAGTTAAGGTACTGTACTGCAGGAAATACAACGTTTAAAAAACGCAACAGACAGATACGTGCTTTGTAGAGGATGGATGTTAGGAGACTTGGGTAGCTTAGAAGCCTCAATTTCAAGAAGCTGGACAGCACCATTACCAGATGCTGTGGATAAATAGTGGGAGCCTTGGAAGAATATGAGCGTCTTGAATGAATGGAATGGAGAATGGAATGGAATTGAACAGAGAATAGAAAATGGAATGGAATGGAGAATGGAATGGTATGGATTGGAGAATGGAATGGAATAAAAAGGAATGGAATGGAGAATGGAATGAAATGGAACGGAATGGAGAATGGAATGGAATAAAAAGGAATGGAAGGGAATGGAACGAAATGGAGAATGGAATGAAATGGAACGGAATGGAGAATGGAATGGAAGAAAATGGAATGCAGAATGTAATGGAAGGCAATGGAGAATGGAATAAAATGGAGAATGAAATGGAATGGAATAAAGAATGGAATGGAGAACGGAATGGAAAATAGAGAGGAATGGAATGGAATGGAGAATGGAATGGAATGGAGAATGGAATGGAACGGAGAATTGAATGGAATGGGATGGAATGTATTGGAATGGAATAAAAAATGGAATGGAATGGGGAATGGAATGGAGAATGGAATGGAATGGAATGGAATGAAGAATGGAGTGGAATGGAATGAAGAATGGAATTGAATGGAATGGAGAATGAAATAAAATGGAGAATGGAAAGGAATGGAAGGGAATGGAGAATGGAATGGAATGGAGAATGGAATGGAATGAACTGGAATGGAGAATGGAATGAAATGGAATGGAATGAAGAATGGAATGGAATGGAATGGAGAATGGAATGGAAAATGGAATGGAATGGAGAAAAAATGGAATGGAGAATGGAATGGAATGGAGAATGCTATGGAACAAAATGGAATGGAGAATAGAATGGAATGGGATGGAATGGAGAATGGAATGGAACTGAATGCAGAATGGAATGGGATGGAATGGAATGGAGAATGTAGAGTGGAATGGAATGGAGAATGAAATGGAAAGGAAGTAAGAATGGAATGGAATGGAATAAAGAATGGAATGTAATGGAAAAAGGAATGGAATGGAATGGGATGGAGAATGGAATAGAATCGAACAGATGGAATGGAGAATGGAATGGAATGGAGAATGGAATGGAATGGAGTGGAGAGTGGAATGGAATGGAACAGAGAATAGAACGGAATAAAATGGAACTGAAAATGGAATGGAATAAAGAATGGAAAGGAATGGAGAATGGAATGAAAAGGAATGGAATGGAGAATGGAATGGAATAGAATGGAATGGAGAATGGAATGGAACGGACAATGGAATGAAATGGAAATGGAAAAAGAATGGAATGGAATGGAATAAAGAATGGAATGGAGAATGGAATGGAATGGAATGGAAAGGAGAATGAACTGGAATGGAATGGAGGATAAAATGGAAAGGAATGGAATGAAATGGAGAGGAGAATGGAATAAAATAGAATGGGTTGGATAATAAAATGGAATGGAGTGAAGAATGAAATGGAATGGAATGGAGAATGGAATAGAATGGAATGTAGAATGGGATGGAATGGAAAGGAATGAAATAGAGAATGGAATGGAATGGAATAAAATGGAGAATGCAATGTAATGGAGAATGAAATGGAATGAAGAATGGAATGGAGAATGGAATAGAATGGAGAATGGAATGAAATGCAAAGAAATGGATAATGGAATGGAATGGAGAATAGAATGGAACTGAATGGAGTAGAAAATGGAATGGAGAATGGAATGAAACGGAATAAAATTGAAAATGGAATGCAATGGAGAATGGAATGGAATGGAATGAAATGGAATGGAATGGACAATGTATTGCAATGGAAATGGAATGCAGTGGAACAGAAAAAAGAATGGAATGGAATAGAATGGAATGGAATACAGAATGGAATGAAATGGAGAATGGAACAAAGTGCAATGAAATGGAGAATGGACTGGAAGGGAATGGAGGATGGAATGGAATGGAAGGCAGAATGGAATGGAGAATGGTACAGAGAATGGAATGGAATGGAGAATGGAATGAAATAGAATGGAATGGAGAATGGAATTGAATAAAGAATGGAATGAAAAATGGAACGGAATGGAGAATGAAATGGAGTGGAAAATGGAATGGAGAATGCAATGGAATGGGATGGAATGGAGAATGGAGAGTGGAATGGAATGGAATGAAATGGAGAATGGAAGGGAAAGGAAAGGAGAATGGAAAGGAATGGAGAATGGAATGAAATGGATAATGCAATGGAATGGAAAGGAGAATGAAATCGAAAGGAAAATGGAATGGAGAATGGAATGAAATAAAGAATGGAATGTAATGAAATTGAATTGAGAATTTAATGGAACGGAATGAAAAATGGAATGGAATTCTGAATGGAATGGAACAGAAGGCAGAATGGAATGGAATGGACAACGGAATGCAATGGAAATGCAATGGAATGGAAAGGAATGGAGAATGGAATGCAACAGAATGAAATGGAATGCAGAATGGAATGGAGAATGGAATGCACTGTAATGGCACGAAGAATGGACTGGAATGGAATGGAGAATGGAATGGAATGGAATGCAATGGAGAATGAAATGGAATGGAATGAAGAATGGAATGAAATGTAATGGAGAATAAAATGGAATGGAGAATGGAATGGAAAATGGAACAAAATGGAATGGAATTGAAAGGAGAAAGAATTGAATGGAATGGAATGCAGTATGAAATAAAGAATAAAATGGAATGGAATAGAATGGAATGGAGAAGGGACTGGAATGGAATGGAGAAGGGACTGGAATGGAATGGAGAATGGAATGGAATGGAATGGAAAATGAAATGGAATGGAAATTAAATGGAATGGAGAATGGAATGGAGTGGAGTATGGAATGGAATGGAATGGAGAATGCAATGGAATGAAATGGAGGATAAAATGGAATGGAAAGGAATGGACAATGGAATGGAGAATGGAATGGAATGGAATCGAATGTAGAATGGAAGGGAATGGGGTAAAATCAAGAATGGAGTGGAGTGGAATGGAATGGAATGGAGAATGGAATGGAATACAATGGAATGGAGAATGGGTTAGAATGGGATGGAGAATGTAATGTAATGGAATGGAATGGAATGGAGAATGGAATGGGATGGAATAAAGAATGGAATTGAATGGAACAGAATGGAGAATAGAGTGGATTGAAATTGGAATGGAGAATGGAAGGGAATGGAATAGAGAATGGAGTGGAATGGAATGGAGATAGGAATTGAAAGGAATGGAATGGAGAATGAAATGAAATGGAATGGAGAATAGAATGGAATGGAGAAGGGAATGGAATAGAATGGAGAGTATAATGGAATGCAATGGAACAGAGAATGGAATAGAATGGAGAATGAAATGGAATTAAATGGAGAATGGAATGGAGAAAGGAATGGAATGGAATGAGGACAAAATTGAATGGAATGGAATGAAGAATGTAACGAAATGGAGAATGGAGTGGAATGAAAGGAAATGGAGAATGGAATGGAATGGAGAATGGAATCAAATGGAGAAGAGAATGGAGAATGGAATGGAATGGAGAATGGAATTTAAAGCGGAATGGGCTAGAATGGAGAGCGAATGGAATAAAGAAAGGAATGGAATGGAGAATGGATTGGAATGTAATGGAATGAAATGGAATGGAATAAAGAATGGAATGGAGAATGGAATGGAATGGAGACTGGAATGGAATGGAGAATGGAATGGAATGGAATGCAGAATGGAATGGAATAGAACAGATTAAAGAATGGAATGGAAAGCAATGGAATGGAGAATGGAAAGAAATGGAGAATGGAATGGAATGGAGAATGGAATGTAGAATGGAATGAAATGCAGAATTGAATGGAATATAATGGAGAATGGAATGGAATGGAGTATGGAATGGAATGGAATGCAGAATGGAAAAGAATGGAATGACATGGAATGGAGAAGGAAAAGAATGGAATGGAATGGAGAATGGAATGGAATGGGATAGAATGGAATAAAGAGTGGAATGGAATTGAGAATGGACTGGAAGAAAAAGGAGGATGGTATGGAATGGAGAATGGAATGGAATGGAATGCCGAATGGAATGGAATAAACAATGGAAGGCAATGGAAATGGAATGGAATGAAATGAAATGGAGAATGAAATGGAATAGAATGGAATGGAATAAAGAATGGAATGGAATAGAATGGAGAATGCAATTGAATGGAATGGAGGATGGAATGGAATGGAATGGAGAATAAAATGGAATGGAATGGACAATTGAATGGAATGGAATGTAGAATGCAATGGAATGGAATGGAATGGGGTAAAATCGAGAACAGAGTAAAATGGAATGGAATGGAGAATGGAAAGGAATGCAATGGAATGGCAAATTTGTTGGAATGGAATGGAATGGAGAATGGAATGAGATGGAATGGAGAATGGAATAAAATGGAACGGAGAATAGAATGGATTGAAATTGACTGGAATAGAGAATGAAATTGAATGGTATGGAGAATGGAGTAAAATGGAATGGAATGATAAAAGAAATTGAAAGGAATGGAATGGAGACTCAAATGGAATGGAATAGAATGGAGAATAGAATGGAATGGAATGAAGAATACAATGGAATGGAACAGAGAGTATAATGGAATGCAAAGGAATGGAGAATGGAATGGAATGGAGGACAGAATGGAATGGGATGAAGAATGCAATATAATGGAGAATGGAGTGGAATGGAACGGAATGGAGAATGGAATGGAATAAAGATAATGGAGAATGGAATGGAATGGAGAATGGAATAGATTGGAGAAGGGAATGAAGAATGGAATGAAAAATAAAATGCAATGGAATGGACAAGCGAATGGAGAATGGAATTTAAAGTTGAATGGACTAGAATGGAGAATGGAATGGAATGGAATGGAGAAAGGAATGGAATGGAGAATGGAATGTAATGGAGAATAGAATGGAATGTAATGGAATGCAGAATGGAATAAAATAGAATGGATTGTATAATGGAATGGAATGGAGAGGGAAATGGAATGGAGAATGGAATGAAGAATGGAATGGAATGGAGAACGGAATGTAGAATGGAATGTAGAATGGAATGGAATGCAGAATGGGATGGAATGGAATGGAGAATGGAATAGATTTTAATGGAATGGAGAATGAAATGGAGTGGAATGGAGAATAGAAAAGATTGGAATGGAACAAAGAATGGAATGGAGAATAGAAAAGAATGGAATGGAACGAAGAATGGAATGGAATGGAGAATTAAATGGAATGCAGAATGGAATGGAATGAAGAATAAAATGGAATGGAATGGAGAATGAAACTGAATGGAATGCAATGAAGTATGGAATGGAATGAAATAGAATTAAATGAAGAATGGAATAAAATGGAATAGAGAATGGAATAGAGAATAGAATAAAATGGAATGGAATTGAACAGAGAGTGGAATGGAATGGCATAAAATGCAGAATGGAATGGAAAGAAGGTTTGAATGGAATGGAATGGAGAATGGAATGGAAGGGAATAAAGAATGGAATAAAACAAAATGGAGAGTGGAATGGAGAATGGAATGGAATTTAGTTGAATATAGAACAAAATGGAATGGAAAATGCAATGGAATGGAGAATGGAATGGACAATGGAATGAAATGGAGAATGGAATCAAATGGAACGGAGAATGTAATGGAATGGAGAATGGAATGAGGAATGGAACGGAATAAACAATGGAATGGAATGAATTCGAATGGAGAGTGGAATGGAAAGGAAGGAACAGTGGAATGGAATAAAATGGAAAATGGAATGGAGAATGGAAACGTATTGGGAATGGAGTGAAAAAATGTAATAGAATTGAAAGGAATGGAGAATAAAATAGAATGGAGAATGGAATGGAAGGGAATGGAGAAAGGATTGGAATGGAACTGAAGGGAATTAAGAATGGAATGGAATGGAGAATAAGATGGAATAAAGAAGAGAATGGAGAATGGAATGGAATAGAGGATGGAATGGAATGGAGAATGGAATGGAATGGAGAAGGGAATAGAATGGAGAAGGGAATGGAGAATAAAATAAAAAATGGAATGGAATGCAGAAGGAAATTGAGAATGGAATGGAATGTCGAATGGAATAGCAAGGAGAATGGAATGGAATGGACTGGAGAATAGAATAAGTTGCAGAATGGAACAGAGAATGGAATGAAATGAAATGGAACGATGAATGGAATGGAATAGAGAATGGAATGAAGAATCGAATGCAGTGGGATGGAGAAATGAATGGAGAATGGAATGGTATGGAATATAATGAAGAATGGAACAGAATAGTGCATGGAATGCAATGGAATGGAATGTAGAATTGAATAAAATGAAATGGATTGTAGAATGGAAAGCAATGGAACAAAATAGAGAATGGAATGGAAGGGAGAATGGAATGTAGAATAGAATGGATTGTAGAAAGAAATGCAGAATGGAATGTAAAACATAAAGGAGGGAGAATGGAATGGAAAGGAATGTAGAATGGAATGGAATGGAAAGGAGATTTGAATGGAATGGAATGCAGAATGGAATGGAAAGGAGATTTGAATGGAATGGAATGAAATGGAGAATGGAATGGAGAATGGAATGGAATGGACAATGGAATGCAATGGAAATGGAATGGATTGGAGAATGGAATGGAATAGAATGAAATGGAGTGGAGAGTGGAATGGAAAGGAATGTAGAGTGGAATGGAATGGAATGGAATTGAAAGTGGAATGGAATGCAATGGAATAAAGAATGGACTGGAATGGAATGAAGGAAGGAATGGAATGGAATGGAGAAAGGAATGGAGAATGGAATGAAATGGAATGGAGAAGGGAATGTAATGGAATGGAGAATGGAATGGAATAAAGAATAGAATGCAATTGAGAATGGAATGGAGAGTGGAAAGGAATGGAATGGAATGGAGAATAGAATGGAATAGAATGGAATTGAGAATGGAATTTAATGGAACATACAGTGGAATGGAATGGAGAATGGAATGGAATGGAGAATGTAATGGAACGGAGAATGGAATGTAGAATGGAATGGAATGGAGTGAAATGTAATGGAATGGAACAGAGAATGGAATGGAGAATGGAATGGAATTGAGAATGAAATGGAGAATCTAATGTAGAATGGAATGGAATGGAAAATGGAATGGAATGAAGCATGGAATGGAAAATGGAATGGAATGAAGCATGGAATGGAATGGACAGGAATAGTGAATACAATGGAATTGATTGGAGATTGGAAAGGACTGAAATGAAATGGAGAATAAAATGGAATGGAATGGAGAATGGAATGAAATGGAATAGACTAAAAAATGGAATGCAATGGAATTAAATGAAATGAAGTATGGAATGGAATCGAATAGAGAATGGAATGGAGAATGGAATGAAATGGAATGGAATTAAACAAAGAAAGGAATGGAATGAAGAATGGAATGTAATGGAGAATGGAAAAAAATAGAATGGAAAGGAGAATGGAATGGAAGGCAATGTAGAATAGAATGGAAGGGAATGGAGAAAGAAATGGAATGAAATGGAGCATTGAATGAAATCGAATGTAGCATGGAATTTAATGAAATGGAGAATGGAATGGAATGCAGCAGAACAAAGAATGGAATGGAATAAAGAATGGAATGGAGAATGGAATGTAATGGGGAATGGAATAGAGAATGGAATGGAATGGAGAAAGAAATAAAATGGAGAATGGAATAGAGAATGAAATGGAATGTAATGGAATGGAGAATGGAATGGAATGGAATGGAATGGAGAATGGAATGGAGAGTGGAATGGAAGGGAATGGAGAAAGGAATGGAATGGAATTTAGAATCAAATATGATGGAATGGAGAATGGAATGGAATGGAGCGGTATAGAGAGTGGAATGGAATGGGGAATGGAATAGAGAATGGAGAATGGAATGGAATGGAGAAAGAAATATAATGGAGAATGGAATAGAGAATGAAATGGAATGTAATGGAATGGAGAATGTAATGGAATGAAAGGGAATGGAGAATGGAATAAAATGGAGAATGGAATTGAATGGAATGGAATGGAGAATGGAATGGGATGAAGAATGGAATGGAAACTGGAATGGAATGGGGAAGGAAATAAAATGGAGAATGGAATGGAATGGAAAATGGAATGGAATGGAGAATTAAATGGAATGGAGAATGGAATTGAATAGAGAATGATATGGAATGGAATAAAATGAAGAATGGAATGGAAGGGAGAATAGAGAGTGGAATGAAATGGAATGGAATGGAGAATGGAATGGAAAGGAAAAAGAAATGGAATGGAATGGAATTAAGAACGGAATGGAATGGAATGGAAAAAGCATTGGAATGGAATGGAATGGAGAATGGAATAGAATTGAAGAGATTGAATGGAGAATGGAATGGAATGGAAAAAAGAATTGAATGAAATGGAATGAAGAATGGAGTAGAATGGAATGAAATGGAAAATGAAATGGAATGAAATGAAATCAAATGAAATGGAATGGAGAATGGAATGTAATTCAATGGAATGGAGAATGGAATGGAATGAAGAATGGAATGAAAAAAATGCAATGCAATTATATGGAGAAAGGAATAGAATCGAATAGATGGAATGGAGAATGGAATGGAATGAAATAGAGAATGGAATGGAATGGAATGGAGAAAGAAATGGAATGGAATAGAATGGAGAATGGAATGGATGGAGAATTAAATGGAATGGAGAGTGGAATGGAAAATGGAATGGAATGAAGAATGGAGACTGGAATGTAATGGAGAATGGAATGAAATGGAGAATGGAATGTAATGGAGAATGAATTTGAGTGGAAAATGGTATGGAATGGAATGGAATGGGGAATGGAATAAAATGGAAGGGAACTGAATGCAGATCGGAATGGAATGGAATGTAAAATGGATAGTGGAATGGAATTGAATGAAGAATGGAGAGTGGAATGAAAGGGAATGGAATGGAGAATGGATTGGAAAGGAAAAAAGAGTGAAATGGAATGGAATAAAGAATGGAATGGAAAAATGAATGGAATGGAATGGAAAATGGAAGAGAATCGAATAGAGGGAATGGAAAATGGAATGGAATGGAATGGAAATTGGAATGGAATAGAATGGAATGGAAAATTGAATGGAATGAAAAGTAATCGAATGACATGGAATGGAGAATGGAATGGAATGGAATTCAATGACGTGGAGAATGGAATGAAATGGAATGGAATGGAACGCAGAATGGAATGGAATTTAATGGAATGGAATGGAATGGAACGGAACGTAGTGGAATGAAATGGAATGAAGCAGAGAATGGAATGGAATGGAATTGAATGGAACCGAGAATGGAATGGAGAGTAGAATGGAATAGAATGAAATTGAAAATGGAATGGAATGGAAATAAAGAATGGAGTGGAGAATAGAATGGAACAGAATGGAATGGAATGGAATGGATAGCGAAATGAAATTAAGTGAAGAATGGAGTGGAGAATGGAATGTAATGTAAAGGAATGGAGGATAGAAGATGTTAGAATAGAGGATGGAATGTAATGCAATGAATGGAATGAAAAATGGAATGGAATGGAGAATGGAATGGAACAGAGAATGGAATGGAATGGAAATGGTAATGGAGAATGGAATGGAACAGAGAATGGAATGGAATGGAGAAGGGAATGAAGAATTGAACGGGAAATGGAATGGAATAAAGAAGGCAATGGTGAATGCAATGGAATGGAGGATGGAATGGAAAGTGGAATGGAATAGCATGGAGGATATAATGAAATGGAATGGAGAATGGAATGGTATGGAATGAAGAAAGGAATTGAATGGAGTTAAATATAATGGAATGGAACAAAGAATGGAATAAAGAATGGAATGGAATGGACAATGGAATGGAGAATGGAGTGGAATGGAATGGAATGGAGAATGGAATGGAATGGAATGGAGAATGGGATGTAATGGAATTCAATCAAACGAAGAATGGAATGGAATTGAATAGAGAGTGGAATGGAGAAGGGCATCAAATGGAATGGAATTAAATAGAGAAAGGAATAGAATGGAGAATGGAATAAAATGGAGAATGGAAAAAAGTTGAATGTAATGGAGAATGGAATGGAAGGGAATTTAGAAAGGAATGGAATGGAATGAAGAATGGAATTTAATGGAATAGAGAATGGAATGGAATCGAGCACAATGGAGAATGGAATGGAACAAAGAATGGAATGGAGAATGGAATGGAATGGAGAATGGAATAGAATGGATTGGAAGGAAGAATGAAATGGAATGGAGAATTGAATGGAGAATGAAATGGAATGGAGAATGGAATGGAATGAAATGGAATGAAGAGTTAAATAGAATGGAGAATGGAATGAAATGGAGAATGGAATCGAAACTCAAAAGGAATGGAGAATGGAGTGGAATGGAATGGAATGGAATAGAATGAAACGGAATATAATGGAATGGAATGGAATGGAATGGAGAATGGAATGGAATATAATGAAATGGAATGGAGAATAAAATGGAATGGAATGGATTGGAATGGAAAATAGAATGGGATGGAATGGAACTGAACGGAGAATAGACTGGAATGGAATGGAGGATGGAATGGAATTGAATGGAATGGAGAATGGAATGGAATGGAGAATCGAATAGAGTTGAGACTGAAATGGAAACTGGTCTCCATTCTGTCTCCAGAACGGAATGTAATGGATAATGGAATGGAGAATGAAATGGAATGGAGAATGGAATGGAATGGAGAATGGTATAAAGTGGAATGGAATGGAGAATGGAACGGAATAAATGGATTGGAGAACGGAATGAAATGGCATGAAACTGAATGCAGAATGGAATGTACTGGAATGAAGAATGGAGAGTGGAGTGGAATGGAATGGAATACAGAATGGAATGAAAATGAAAGGAGTATGAAATGGAATGGAATAAAGAATGGAATGGAAAAAGGAATGGAATGGAATGAGATTGGAATGGAATGGAATGGAATAGAATGGAATGGAATGGAGGATGGAATAAAATGGACAATGGAATTCAACGGAAATGGAATCAAACGGAATGGAGAACGGAATAGAATAGAATGCAAAGGAATGAAGAGTGGAATGGAATGGAATGGAATGGAATGGAGAAACAAATGGAATCCAAAGGAAGGTAGAATGGAATGGAATGAAATGGAATGCAATGGAGAATTGAATGGAATAAGATGGAATAGAGATTCGAACGAAAAATAAAATGGAGTGGAATGGAATGGAATGGAGAATGGAAAGGAATGGAATGGAGAATGGAAATAAAGAAAGGACTGGAATGGAATGGAATGGAGAAAGGAACAGAATTGAGAATAGAATGGAAATTAGAATGGAGTGGAATGGAATGGATTGGTATGGAGAATGGAATGGAATGGAGAATGGGATGGAATGGAATGGAGAATGGAAACGAATGGAACAGAATGGAGAATGGAATGGAATGAAGCAGAGAATGGAATGGAATGAAAAATAAAATAAAATGGAGTGTAATTGAGAATGGAATGTAATTGAATGGAATGGAATGCAGAATGGAATGGAATTGGATTGAATGGAATGGAACAGAATTGATAATGGAATGGAATGGATCATGGAGTGGAATGGAATGAAGAAAGGAATTGAATGGAATGGAGAATAGAATGGGATGGAGAATAAAAAGAAATGGAATGAAATGGAGAATGGAATGGAAAGGAATGGAATGGAATGGAACATGGAGTTGAATAGAAAACAGAATTGCATGGATTGGAGAATGGAATGGAATAGAGAAATGGAATGGAATGGAATCGAGAATGAAATGGCATGGAGATTGGAATGGAATGGAATGGAAAACGGAATGGACTGGAATGGATGGAATGGAGCAAACAATTGAATAGAATGGAGAATGGAATGGAATGGAATGAAGATTGGAATGGAATGGACTGAAATGGAGAATGGCATGGAATGGAAAGGAGAATGGAATTGAATGGAGAATGCAATGGAGAATGGAATGTAAAGTGGAAAGGAGAATGGAATGAAATGGAAAAGAATGGAGAATGGAATGGAATTGAATGAAGAATGGAATGGAATGGAAAATACAATGGAGAATGGAATGGAGAATGAAATGGAATGGAGAATGGAATGGAATGGATAATGGAATGGAATAGAGAATCGAATGGAATTGAGAATGGAATGGAATGGACAATGGAATTCAATGGAAATGGAATGGAATGGAGAATGGAATGAAATAGAATGGAATGAAATGGAGAATGGAATGGAATGGAATGGAAGGGAGAATTGAATGGAATGCAATTGAATGGAGAATGGACTGGAATGGTATGGACGATGGAATGGAATAGAATAGAGAGTGGAATGGAATGCAAAAAAATGGAATTGAAAGGAATGGAGAATGATATAGATAACGGAATGGAATGGAATAAAATGGAGAATGAAATGGAATGGAGAATGTAGTGGAATGGAATGGAGAATGAAATGGAGAATGGAATGGAGTGGGGAATGAAATGAAATGGAATCGAACGGAAATCAGAATTGAATGGAATGGAATGAAATGAAACTGAGAACGGAATGAATTGGAATGGAGAATGGAGTGGAATAGAATGGAATTGAAAATAGAATGGAATGGAGAATGAAATGGAACGGAATGGAATAGAATGGAGAATGGAATGAATTGGAATGCAATGGAATAGAATGGAATGGAATGAAATAGAGGATAAAATGGAATGGACAACGCAATGCAACAGAAATGGAATGGAATGGAATAGAGAAAGGAATAGAATAGAATGCAATGAATGGAGAGTGGAATGGAATTGAAGGGAGAATCAAATGGAATTGAATGGAACGGAGAATGGACAGGAATGAAATGGAGAATTGAATGGAATGGAATGCAGAATGGAATGGAATGGAATGGAATGGAGAATAGAATGGAACAGACAATGAAATGCAACAGAAATGAAATAAAATCGAATGGAGAGTGAAATGAAAAAAAAATGGAATGGAATGGAGAATGGAATGTGGAATGCAATGCAATGGAATAAAACGAAGAATGGACTGGAGTGGAATTGAGGATGGAATGGAATGGATAATGCAACGGGATGAAGAATGTAATGCAATGGAATGGAGAATTGAATGGAATGGAATGGAGAATTGAATGGAATGGGATGGAATTGAGAATGGAATGAAAAATAGAATGGAGTTGGAATGGAATGGAATGGAACGGAATGGAATGGAGAATGGAAGGGAATAGAGAATGGAATGGAATTAAATGAAGAAAGTAGTGGAGAATGGAACGGAATGGAATTGAATGAAATGGAATGGAGGAAGGAGTGTAATGGAATGGAAAGGAAAATGAAATGGAATGGAGAATGGAATGGAATGGAATTTAGAATTGAATGGAATTGAATGGAATGGAGAATGGACTGGAATTGAATGGAGAATGTAATGTAATGGAATGGAATGCAAAATGGAATGGAATGGAGAATGGAATGAAATGCAGAATGGAATGGAATAGAATGGAGAATAGAGTGGAATGGACAATGGAATGAGATGGAAATGTAATGTAATGTAATGTAATGTAATGTAATGTAATGTAATGTAATGTAATGTAATGGAGAATGGAATGAAATCAAATGGAGTGGAGAATGAAATGGAATGGAGAATGGAATGGACCAGAGAATGGTATGGAATTTAATGGAATAAAGAATGGAATGGAATTTAATGGAATAAAGAATGGAATGGAATGGGATGAAACTGAATGCAGAATGGAATGGACTGGAATGAAGAATGCAGAGTGGAATGGAAGGTAATGGAAAATGGAGAGTGGAGTGGAATGGAATGGAATACAGAATTGAATGGAAAGGAAAGGAGTATGAAATGGAGTGGAATAAAGAATAAACTGGAATGGAATTGAAAAAGGAACTGAATGGAATGGAGTGGAGAATGGAATATAATCGAATAGACGGAATGGAGAATGTAATATAATGGAATGGAGAATGTAATGGAATGGAATTGAGAATGGAATGGAATAGAATGTAAAATGGAATGGAATGAAATAGAATCGAATGAAATGGAATGGAGAATGGAAAGAAATGGAAAGGAATGGAATGGAATGGAGTGGAGTGGAATGGAGAATGGAATGGAATAAAATGGAATGGAATGGAATGGAATGGAATGGAGTGGGGAATGAAATGGAATGGAATCGAACAGAACTCAGAATTGAATGGAATGTAACAGAATGGAACAGAAAATGGAATGGAGAATGTAATGGAATAGAATGGAATCGAAAATAGAATGGAATGGGGAATGAAATGGAATAAAATGGAGAATGGAATGGAATGTAATTCAATGTAAGAGAATGGAATGTAAGGGAATTGAGGATGGATTGGAATCAACAATGGAATGCAACGGAAATGGAAAGGAACGGAATGGAGAATGGAATGGAATAGAATGCAATGGAATGGAGAGTGGAATGGAAAGGAATGGAGAATCAAAGGAATCGAATGCAATGGAGAATGGACTGGAATGGAATGGAGAATGGAATGGAATAGAATGGAATGGAATGGAATGCAGAATGGAATGGAGAATAGAATGGAATGGACAACAGAATGCGAAGAAAATGGAATAGAATGGAATAGTGAGTGGAATGAAATAAAATGCAGTGGAATGGAGAATCGTATGGAGAATGGAATGCAATGGAATAAAACAGAGAATCGAGTGGAGTGGAATGGAGGATGGAATGGAATGGAATTAAATGGAGAATGGAATGGGAAGGGATGGAGAATAAATTGGAATGGAATAGAGAATGTAATAGAATGGAATGGAGAACTTAATAAAATAGGATGGAATCGAGAATGGAATGGAAAATAGAATGGAGTGGAATGGAATGGAATGGAGTATGGAAAGGAATGGAATGGAATGGAATGAAAAGGAAAATGGAATGGAATGAAATGGAGGATGGAATGGAATGGAATGGAGAATGGAATGGAATGGAGGATGGAATGAAATGGACAGTGGAATGCAACAGAAATGGAATGGAATTGAGTGAAGAATGAATTGGAATGGAATTGAACGGAATGCCGAATGGAATAGAATTGAGAATAGAACAAAATGGAGAATGGAATGGAATGTAGGATGGAATTGAATGGACAATGGAATGCAACGGAAATGGAATGGAGAATGGAATAGAATAGAATGCAATGGAGTGGAGAATGGAATGGAATGGAGTTTAGAATCAAATGGATTCTAATGGAACGGAGAATGGACTGGAATGGAATGGAGAATGGAATGGAATGGAATGCAGAATGGAATGCAATGGAATGGAGAATATAATGGAATGGACAATGGAATGCAATGGACATGGAATGGAATGGAGAATCGAATGAAATAGAATGGAAAGGAATGAAGAATGGAATGGAGAATGGAATGCAATGGAATCAAACGGAGAATGGACTGGAATGGATGGAGGATGGAATGGAATGGAATGAAATGGAGAATGGAATGGAATGGAATGGAAAATGGAATGCAACAGAAATGGAATAGAATGGAGTGGAGAATGAATTGGAATGGAACCGAACTAAACGCAGAATTGAATGGATTGGAGTGGAATGGAATTGAGAATAGAATGCAATGCAGAATGGAATGGAATGGAATGGAATAAAGAATGGAATGGAATGGAATGTAGGATGGAATGGAATGGACAATGGAATGCAATGGAAATGGAATGGAATGGAATGGAGAATGGAATAGAATAGAATGCACTGGAATGAAGAATGGAATGGAATGGAATTTAGAATCGAATGGAATTGAATGAAACGGAGAATGGACTGGAATGGAATGGAATGGTATGGAATTCAGAATTGAATGGAATGGAATGGAGAATAGAATGTAACGGACAATGGAATGTGATGGAAATGGAATGGAATGGAATGGAGAATGGAATGAAATGAAGATTGAAATGGAGAATGGAATGCAATGGAATCAATCAGAGAATGGACTGGAATGGAATGGAGGATGGAATTGAATGAAATGGAATGGAGAATGGAATGCAGAATGGAATGGGATAGAGAATGGAATTGAATGGAATGGAGAATGGAATGTAATGTAATAGAGAATGGAATGGAATTGAGAAGGAAATGGAAAACAGAATGGAGTGGAATGGAATGGAATAGAGTGGAGAATGGGATGGTTTGGAATGGAATGGAGAATGGAAAGGAATGGAACAAAATGGAGAATGGCATGGAATGGAATGAAGAATGAAATGGAATGAAATGAAGAATGGAATGGAATATAATGGAAAATAGAATAAAATGGAGTGGAACGGAGAATGGAATGGAATGGAATGGAATGGAATGGAATGCAGAATTTAATTGAATGGAATTGATAATGGAATGGAATGCAATGAAATGGATCATGGCGTGGAATGGAATGAAGAATGGAATTGAATGGAATGGAATGGAGAATGGAATGAAATGGAAAATGGAATGGAAAGGAAAGGAATGGAATGGAAAATGGAATTGAATAGAAAACAGAATTTCATGGATTGG